>NC_134696.1:30291497-30556497 GCF_050947455.1 Rhinoderma darwinii | reverse complement strand
ATAGTAGTGAATGGCAGTTACGGAAGCAGCGTAGCATTCGAGCTACGCTGTTTCCTAATTCATGGTCGGAATATACCTGCTTCTGCCGCGACACAGTGGCGGAACGGAGTTTAGGGAGCCCCGTTCTAGAGATGGGTGCGGGTCACAGAGGTGGGACCCCCATCTATCTGACATATCCTGTGGATGTCTCATGGGAAAATCCCTTTAATGTGATTTACTTCACCTGTCAGTGGTTTTAAGTTATGGATGAACGCTGTACTGACTTTAGTCATTTCATATTAGCATTTGGGACTTGGCGCCACCATGTGGTGACTTTGTAGTTGACATTTTTATTTTATTTTTTTAAAGCAAACCTTTTTAAAACTGTTACTAAATGTTCTAATATCCGCTGATTCTCTTTATTTAATAATATAGTATACACTACAATGTTGGACAAATACAAGATGGCCAATGTCCCTAAATAAAAAATATTTTTTATTTTTTAACTGGTGCCCACCTTTTTGTTTGGGTTGTTGTGATGTATCCGGCTCCTAGTCTACAGTATTTTGTCCATATCGATATATTTATTTGCAAGGACAGCCATAAGTCGTTAACTGTTCTTCATTAAGGGGCTGTATGAGCCGTTTGTGTGACCGTCCTATATACTGTGGTTCTTCTGCCACCTGCAGGCAAGGTCCTGTATACATTTTTTGAGTGTGCTCATAGACTGCGCTGGTGCTGGATCTGACGTAATTGATAAATGGTTATTAATTTCTCCATAGAATATTGGTGGTTTATTGAAAATCATTACAATAACTTGACTTTATTTATAAGGTCGCTAAACGTGCGGTTGCCAGTCAGCCGGACGCAAAAGATGCAGTGGATCGGGCTGAAAAGTTCCAGCAGAAGTACTGGAATAAGTTACAGACCCTGAGACATCAACCCTTGTAAGTATCCGGATAAGTTTTAAATATTAAAAACTGCACCCGCATACAGTATATATTGACTCCTTTCCCACTGTGAAACCCTTCTGCAGCACTCACCTCTCACGTGTACTTGTTGTATATGGCAAGGCTTTTGTTGAAGGAGTCCTGTCTTAAAGGATCGGCGTAAGGCCTCATTCAGATGGCCACAATACGGTCACACTTTGACGTCGTAAGATCCGGAAACCTCCGAGGTTTAACCCCTTAATGACCAGCCTATTTGAAACCTTAATGACCGAGCCATTTTTTATGTTTTTCCATCGTCACATTCGAAGAGCTATAACTTTTTTTTATTTTTGCGTCTACATAGCTGTATAAGGTCTCGTCTCGTTTTTTGCGGGACAAGTTTTATTTTTTAATAGCACCATTTTGAGATACATATTATTTATTGATTAACTTTTCTTAACTTTTTTTGGGGGGGGAATAGAAAAAAGCTGAAATGTCGCCACACTTTTTCTCGTCCTAAATCTACGCCGTTTACCGTGTGGTATAAATAACACAATAACTTTATTCAGCGGGTTGTTACAATTGCAACGATACCAAATTTCTATCGATTTCTTATGCTTTACTACTTTTACACGGTAAAAACGCTTTTTTTTTTCAAAATAATTTGTTTTTGTGTCTCCATATTTGAAGAGCCATAACTTTTTTTTGTTCTTCCGCCGATGCAGTTGTATGAGGGCTTTTTTTTTTTTTTTGCGGGAAGACTTGTCGTTTTTATTGGTACCATTTTGGAGTAGATGCGACTTTTTGATCACATTTTATCACATTTTTTCCATAGTTTTTATTTCATTTTTTTACGGCGGTCACTGTGAGGGTTAGATAATGTAATAGATTTATAGTCGGGGTTGTTACGGACGCGGCGATACCAAATATGTGTAACTTTTTTACTTTATTTTGGTTTTTTAACCCCTTAGTGACCACTAATACGCCTTTTAACGTGATTCACTACTGGGCTTTAGGCTAGGCTGACGCCTTTTCACGTCAGCCTAGTCTAAGTCCTGCACGGGTCTCCCGTGCAGGCAGGAGCCGGGGCTCTGCTGTCTGATGACAGCTGAGCTCCTGCTCCAACGCCCGCGATCTAAGTTTACTTCGATTGCGGCCGTTTAACCCGTTAAATGCCGCCGTCAATAGCGACCGCGGCATTTAACTTTGTTTACAGAGGGAGTGCGCTCCCTCTCTCACCCATCGGCGGCCCGCGAATGCAATCGCGGGTCTCCGATGGGGTGTCATGGCAGCCGGGGGACTGATAAAAGCCCCCAGGTCTGCCCTGGACATATGCGTGTTAGGACGCGCCGGAGGCACGTCCTAACAGATTGCCTGTCAGATTTAGGGTATGTTCACACGGCCTATTTACGGACGTAAATCGGGCGTTTTTGCCCCGAATTACGCCCGAAAATAGCGCCTCAATAGCGCTGACAAACATCTGCCCATTGAAAGCAATGGGCAGACGTTTGTCTGTTCACACGAGGCGTATATTTACGCGCCGCTGTCAAATGACGGCGCGTAAATAGACGCCCGCGTCAAAGAAGTGACCTGTCACTTCTTTGGCCGTAATTGGAGCCGCTATTCATTGACTCCAATGAATAGCAGCGCTAATTACGGCCGTAATTGACGCGCCGTTCAAGCGCCTGCACATGCCGGTACGGCTGAATTTACGGGGATGTTTTCAGGCTGAAACATCCCCGTAATTTCAGCCGTTACGGACCCCCGCCGTGTGAACATACCCTTACACTGACAGGCAATAATGCTCTGGTATACGAAGTATACCAGAGCATTATAGCAGCGATCGGAACATCGCACAGTAAAGTCCCCTAGTGGGACTAATAAAATAAGTCATCAAAGTGAAATAGATGATTAATAAAAAGTACAGTAAAAAAATCCATTTTTTTCCATAAAAAGTGGTTTTATTTAGTAAAAGTGTAAAAAAAAAAAAAAGTACACATATGTGGTATCGCCGCGACCGTAATGACTCCATTAATAAAGTTAATATGTAATTTAAACCGCAAAGTGAACACCGTAAAAAAAAAACGCCAAAAACCATGGCGAAATTGCAATTTTTTTCCATTGCCCCCCAAAAAAGTCAATAAAAATGAATCAATAAGTCCCATGTACCCCAAAACAGTACCATTCAAAACTACGTCTTGTCCCGCAGAAAACAAGCCCAAAAAATCACTACATTGATGGAAAAATAAAAAAATTACGGCTCTTGGAAAGCGACGATGCAAAAAGAAATAATTTTTGTTCAAAAGTGTTTTTATTGTGCAAAAGTCGTAAAACATAAAAAAACCTCCACATATGTGGTATCGCCGTAATCGTACCGACCCATAGAATAAAGGTAACATGTTAATTACATCGCACAGTGAACGGCGTCAATTTAAAAACGCATAGAACAATGGCGGAATTTCAGTTTTTTTTATAATCCCCCCCCCCAAAAGGTTAATAAAAGTTAATATAAAAATTAGATGTACCCAAAAATGGTGCCATTAAAAAGCACAACTAATCCCGCAAAAAACAAGTCCTCATACAGCTATGTAGACGGAAAAATAAAAACGTTATAGCTCTTTGAATGCGACTATAGAAAAACGAATAAAATAGCTTTGTCATTAAGGCCTAAAATGGGCTGGTCACTAAGGGGTTAATAGTTAAGCAGTTTGTAAGGGGTAAAAGTGGGTTTTCCATTTTTTTTTGTCACTTTTTTTTAATTAACTTTCTAAAACTTTTTTTAAACTTTTTTACTAGTCCCATTAGGGGACTTTAATATGCGATTCTCCGATCGCTATTATAATACACTGCAATACTTTTGTATTGCAGTGTATTACTGCCTGTCCGTTTAACACGGACAGGCATCTGCTAGGTCATGCCAGAGGCATGATCTAGCAGGCATTCACTACAGGCAGACCTGGGGGCCTTTATTAGGCCCCCGGCTGCCATCGGAGACACCGACACTCGGCGATCTTATCGCCGGGTGTCAGTGGGATGAGAGGGAGCTCCCTCTCTCTCTCCAAAACCGCATCTGAGGGCTTAAACGGGTGAGATCGATACTTATATCGATCTCACACGTTCGAGCAGGGACGCCCCCAGCCCTCAGCTACCTCTGGCAGCGGGGAGATTTGACGGCTCCCTGCTCTGTTTATTTATCCTGATGCAGTGCCGTAAAAAGGCTTATGCATCAGAATAAAGCCCGTTAGTGGCCGCCGTGAAAAGGCGTATTAGCGGTCACTAACGGGTTAAGCGAATCAAACATAGATCACTGTATAACCCTATTGTGATCTCTATTTGATTCACTTGAGCCCCGTGGAAGCCGGGTCTAGTGTCCGCATTACGACTGTCTGAATGAGACCTTATAGGGAGTTCCTGGTACTCGTGTTGATGGCGCTCCTATAAAATGCTGTAATGCGTTAAGGAGCTGCTCTGGGTGACCGGTCCCCTTTACGTAATTCAAGTAAGATACATTTTTACGTATGAAAGTAAAATGTATTGCCCTTGTGTCAATCATGGGATTCTCTAAGCAGATTTGTACATGTTTTATGATGTGAAGCAACACAGGAATCCTTCATTGATAGAGAGTTATGATCCATATAAAAAAAACCTGTGTCGTCTTCATTTGATCTTTATCAGTGCTATCTTTGCAGTGCTTATGGCTCACTGACCGTCCGCAGCTTACTAGACACACGGGAGCACTGCTTAAATGAGTTCAATTTTCCAGACCCCTACTCAAAGGTGAGACTGTTTGTATTTTTACATTGTGGCGTATATAAGAGCGGGGGGACCCAAAGCAAAGATCAAAATGGGGCCCCCTTTGTGTTGCCATCTAGAACAGAAGGCCCTGGTGTTTGTTCTCCCTCCTCGTCCTTACCTCGACCCTTCGTCCAATTCCTCACCCCGTTGCTTACTAACACCACAGTTCATGTAGACAAGGGAGTCCTGCACAGGTTCTAAAGGTCCTTTTTGTTACAACAGCCAATATGGGCGGTAAAAACGAGCGCTGATCAACAAGACCGCTCGTTGATCGGCGCTCATTGGCTCCTTTCACAGGGAGCTATGATCGTAGTAATGATCGATCGTCCCTATACATTACTGATCGATTGTCCCCAAACGTTTCCATAGTGTTGGCCGCACATCTCCCTGTTTACACAGATGTGCTGCCGACAACGATAATATTTCTCGCTACATAAACGATCCAATCAGCGTTTTTGTTCGTTCATAGGCTGATCGGTGCCCTGTTTACACAGGGCAATAATCGTGAATGAGCGCTCTTTTGCCTTATGATTGGCCCATGTAAAAGGGCCTTTACCACCTAAGAGCGAAGGGGATGAGATCACTCCGGGTTGAACCCCCCCCCCCCTTTTCTCCATGGGTCCCCTAGCAGCAGCAGCATCGTCTGCCTCTTTGGTACGTAGGCCTTTCTTTATGGGTTTCTCACTCGGTTTATGTAGCTAATGGCTGCCGGTAAGTCCCTTTTTTCTTTTCTTTGTCAGATCATTGCATGTCTGTCCTGTCATTATTGTAATGATTGCCACAAAGCCGTGTAAACCGTGTCCTACAATATGTAAATCTGTATTTGTCTGTCATCTAATGTTGTAAGATGCACTGCAAGTTACCAGGGGAATTCACCAACTTTGGTGCCGAATATTATCCAGCTAGAGAGAGAGAGAGCGATATTTAATGAGTGATTCCTCCTGAAAAACAAAACATGTTGTCACCCAGCTTTCCTAGACTCCTGAATAGCAAATATACCTAGTTCTGCAGTGAGACACTCCGGATTCCTATATCACCCTATAGATTTCTTCATGACGTTTATTTCTATATTTCGCTTTCCTTTACTGGACAGAGGAGATGGGGCTGTCGTCACTCGCTTCACTTCTCTCTGAACTGACAATAATTCAATGTAATAATCTAGGCGCTCGCCAACACTGCGGATGTAGAACGTAACCCCTCTGTCAAGGAGCAGATTAATATTTAGAGATGCAGCGAGCAGACACATAAGCAGCCATTTAGTATGCACCGGCTTGTACAGCAGCCTATAGAGCGGAGATGCTCATTTAAACGTCATTTTAGAAGTGCTTCATGATTCTCAGGCTTATGAATATGTGATGAGGTAATTAACATTCATTTGCATTTTAGACAAGTTGCAAAGCCCCAACGGCAAAGCTGAGAAAATAGCAACGTTGCCCCTTTAGTAAAGTAATGTCAACGTTTATTTGAATATAATGGCATTCTGAAACTTGCAGTCAGTGATGTACCTCTGGGGGGGGGGGGATTAGAAAATAGGGGTTTGCCCCCCCTAAAAACAGCGCCAATTTTGTCCATAGGATGTGGTTGGTACTGCAGCTCAGCCCCATTCACTTAAATAGGACCTGAGCTTCATTACTAGACGCTGCTCATGGACAAAAGTGTTTCCAGGGGGGAAAAAACCCAAAAACAGACCCTTTATCTAATCCCACAACCCGTTATTGGTCTCCTTGGCAGGCTAACCCTGCGCTTCGCTTCATCGAAGGGTTTGTTTGGAGAGGATGCTGATAAATGGGTTCAGATTAACGTGTTGTAAAGTTTAGACTCGTGGGTGACACTGACCCCACATTGTGACGTGCAGCGTGTGCTTCTTCTGCAAGACCCACGTGGGGCCATCAGGGAATGCAGCAGAGGACAAATAGTGACAAAATTGATGGTGGCAGAGATACTGGTGCTGCTAGGACTGCTGACAGTAATGTCGTCTATAACCCGATCATTTTATCTTCACTGCTAGATTACATACATACATACCCCTTGAGAAAGCGGACGGCGAAACGCGCGTCGGGGGCGTTTAGTGTGGAGATACCTTTGGTGGGACACCTCATGTAATCCACGGGTTAGTACAGGTTGTTGAGCTTTGTATTTTAGGCTTCTCTGTATGTCTCCTATATAGTGTTAGCAGACTGTGTATGGTTATAACTGTGCACATTTATCTATATGCCTGGTCAGATTTATATGACTACTATGCTTTTTATATTGCATATGTTCTACTCTTTTGTTGGTATGTAGATTTATGTACCTTACTACATCACATGATGTTTCCATTTCAGTGGCATGTCATCTATATGTGTCCTTGCTGTATCTCCACGCTATCCTTTTATTGCTTGTATCATTGATTTTATCTTTTGATGGCCAATATGTTGTTCTGTGTATTTCAATAAAGTTTGTTTCATATTTTCATGGTACATATTGTGCTGTGTGTCATTTATCCAGTTGTGGATATATCATATGTCCTCACATTTCGTGATAGGTATTGACTGATATATTTTGGTCCCCACATAACCCCTTTAGTCGTTGTTCTTTGTGCCACCCTGTTATATACTTTTCCCTGTATAACTGTTGTTCATGTCGGCATGCTGGTAACCGTGACTTGTTGGTCCAATAGAGGCCACGAACGTAAGAGGGAAATGACCGGAGGGGTCTTGGATCCAGCAATCCGGGCCTGGGTAAAATCTTTCCTTCCTTCTGTAAAATCCAGTTTCTCATGTTTTTCTTCCAGGTAAAGCAGAAGGAAAATGACATAGCGTTAAAATATTATCAGAAAGTGATCAAATCATTGGATACATTGGGCTGGGAGGAGAAACAGTTTGCACTGGTGAAAGGACTATTAGCAGGCAATGTCTTTGACTGGGGAGCAAAAGCCGTGTCCGAGTAGGTGTTTGATGTTTTACAACCGCCATATCGTTAATAGATAACCTCATGTGTATTGCAATAAGTCTTACAATGTTTGGTTAAATTATTCGATCAGATCATTAATTGAGCAGATATATAATAACTATCTTTCTAGAAAACTGGATACAGGAAACTGGCCACTAGACTTTCCAAAATAAATGTCATGATATTGTGGGGCTAGGAGTGAATTAGTGTCGGTAGTAATGTGTTGCTTCTTCCATATACAAATGTTGCAACTAATTTTATATAAAATGACCTTTGCCGCTATCGCACTACAGCTCGATAAAGAGGGCCTTTCATATATTCCTGATATTGTATATTTCATTGTGCTCTTATAAAGAGTGATCTTCACGTATTATTATAGTAAGCATAATAATCTGTATATAGCACCGACATATTCTGCAGCGCTTTACAATTGGGGACGCAACAAACAGGCAAAATGACACACAGAGTTTAAAGAGGCTCTGTCACCAGATTTTGCAACCCCTATCTGCTATTGCAGCAGATCGGCGCTGCAATGTAGATTACAGTAACGTTTTTATTTTTAAAAAACGAGCATTTTTGGCCAAGTTATAACCATTTTTGTATTTATGCAAATGAGGCGTGCAAAAGTCCAAGTGGGCGTGTTTAAAGTAAAAGTCCAAGTGGGCGTGTATTATGTGCGTACATCGGGGCGTTTTTAATACTTTTACTAGCTGGGCGTTCTGACGAGAAGTATCATCCACTTCTCTTCAGAACGCCCAGCTTCTGGCAGTGCAGACAGCGTGTTCTCGAGAGATCATGCTGTGTCGTCACTCACAGGTCCTGCATCGTGTCAGACGAGCGAGGACACATCGGCACCAGAGGCTACAGTTGATTCTGCAGCAGCGTTTGCAGGTAAGTAGCTACATCGACTTACCTGCAAACACCGATGCTGCTGCAGAATCAACTGTAGCCTCTGGTGCCGATGTGTCCTCGCTCGTCTGACACGATGCAGGACCTGGGGCAGGAAGTGAGTGACGTCACAGCGTGATCTCTCGAGAACACGGCTGTGTCTGCACTGCCAGAAGCTGGGCGTTGTGAAGAGAAGTGGATGATACTTCTCGTCAGAACGCCCAGCTAGTAAAAACGCCCCGATGTACGCACATAATACACGCCCACTTGGACTTTTACTTTAAACACACCCACTTGGACTTTTGCAAGCCTCATTTGCATAAATACAAAAATGGTCATAACTTGGCCAAAAATGCTCGTTTTTTAAAAATAAAAACGTTACTGTAATCTACATTGCAGCGCCGATCTGCTGCAATAGAAGATAGGGGCTGCAAAATCTGGTGACAGAGCCTCTTTAATGATCCTTTTTTTGTTTTTTAAAAAAGATCTTTATGATATCCAGAAGATAATGCCTGTGTTTTTTTTAAGATTTGTATCGGTTCTTATTATTTTATGCATTTTCGGGGAAATGTAACCTATTTCTCCTTTTCATGTCCATTTCAGAGTTTTAGAATCTGACCCTGAGTTTGGATTTGAGGAAGCAAAGAAGAAGTTACAAGGTGAGTTTAAAGCATACGTACAAAGATATTATACGGGTAATATTATCATGTATTCTAGATCAGTACAAAGGTATAAGTTTAATGGAAGTCCGTTATGGGGCAGTTATCGTTCTATTATTAAGTTTCTACATATGGCGGCTTTACATCGCATGGTGGTGAGAAATTGGTGCCTTTTGAGTGCTCTCCCTTTTCCCCCTGGAGCCCTCGTTCCATCTGTATAGTGAACTTATATGTACAGTACTCGGGGCCACAAGTCTGCAGAGCGCACTCACGCAGCTACGCCCTATATTACACCATTTTCAGTTCCCCGTCACCTGTCTTGGTTTTGGTGTGGACATCATCATCATCCTCATTACTGAAGGAGTTTCCCCACATATTTATGACATGTTAATAGGTTTTGCCATATAACGTTGGGTTGGTGAGAGTCCAATTCATGAGCGCGCCGCTGATGGTGGTTTCTGTGTTCTCTGTCTACATAGTTTGTACGGTTGAAAAAAGACACACGTCCATCAAGTTCAACCACATGATGGGAAAAGGGAAGGGAAACGTTTCTACACATAGATAATTTCCTAGAACAAAAAATATTAGCTCCAAAGCCTTTTTTTGCAGCATCTCCTGTCCCTGCTGTGACGGCTCCTGCGGTGACTATTCCATAGATTCACAGTACTCACAGTAAAGAAGACTTGTCGCCTCTGCAGATTGAACCTTTTTTTTCTCCAGACGGAGGGAGTGCCCCCTTGTTTTTCGAGGGGGTTTTACATGGAGCAGGATTTCACCATATTTTTTGTATGTGCCATTCATATATTTATATAAGTTAATCATGTCCCCCCTTAGTCGTCTTTTTTCAAGGCTAAATAGGTTTAGTTCTTTTAATCTTTCCTCATAACTTAGATTCTCCATGCCCCTTATTAGCTTCGTTGCTCTTCTTTGTATTTTTTCCAACTCCAGGGCATCCTTTCTATGAACTGGAGCCCAGAACTGGACTGCATATTCTAGATGAGGCCTCACTAATACTTTGTAAAGTGGTAATATTACATCCCTGTCCCGCGAGTCCATGCCTCTTTTAATACACGACAATATCTTGCTGGCCTTTGACGCAGCTGATTGACACTGCATGCTGTTATTTAGTTTGATTTACAAGTACACCCAGATCCTTCTCAACAAGTGACTCCCCCAGTGTAGCTCCCCCTAGGACATATGATGCCTGCAGGTTGTTGGTACCCAGATGCATAACTTTACATTTATCTACATTAAACTTCATTTGCCAAGTGGAAGCCCAAACGCGTAGTTTGTTTAAATCGGCTTACAATTCACGAACATCTTCCATAGACTGAACAATACCACATAGCTTGGTGTCATCTGCAAAAATAGAAATAGTGCTATTAATCCCATCCTCTATATCATTAATAAATAAGTTGAATAATAGTGGTCCCAGCACTGAACCCTGGGGTACACCACATATAACCGGGGACCATTCAGAGTAGGAATCATTGACCACAACTCTCTGGATACGGTCCTTGAGCCAATTCTCAATCCAATTACAAATTATACTATCTAAACCTATAGTCCTTAATTTACCCATTAGACGTCTGTGAGGGACCGTGTCAAATGCATTTGCAAAGTCCAAAAACACTATATCCACAGCGGCCCCCCTGTTGAGGCTTCTGCTCACCTCTTCATAAAAACAAATCAGGTTAGTTTGACAACTTCTGTCCTTAGTAAATCCATGCTGGCTGTCACTTATACTACTATTTTTTTTGTCACATAATCCTGTATATAGTCCCTCAATAGCCACTCAAACATTTTCCCCTGCGATGGATGTTAAGGTTACTGGTCTATAATTTCCTGGGGAAAACCTAGAGCCCTTTTTGAAAATAGGCACCACATTTGCCCTGCGCCAGGCCCTTGGCACTATACCAGTCACTAGAGAATCTCTAAATATTATGAAGAGGACGACAGAAATAACTGAACTAAGCTCTTCAAGAACTCTAGGGTGTAACCCATCTGGTCTTGGGGCCTTGTGCAAATGTATTTAGTGTTTTTTTTTTTTGTTTTGTTTTGGTTTTTTTTAAATTATTTAGTCTGCACCATATCTACATTCATCCAATTCAGTATATTAACTGATGTAGCCACTGCCAGTGCTGTTAATATATCAGCTGCTTTTTCTACTGTTGTATATACAGAGCTGAAGAACCCATTTAGTAACTCTGCCTTCTGTTGATCCCCTGTGACCAACTCCCCGTTACCACTATCTAGGGGTCCTACATGTTCAGACCTTGGCTTTTTAGATTTCTATGTTTGACTAATTTTTTGGGATTTGTTTTACTATCCTTGGCCACCTGCCTTTCATTTTGTTTTTTTCTGATCGTATGACCTTTTTACAGATGGTGTAAGCCATGTGGGGTTAAATTTTAGTCGTTTATACTTGTTACCTATAGGACTAAATTTTGCCCTAGAATTACCCAAAGTAGATTAGAAAATCTCCCATTTCTCATTTGTCCTATTATTTGACATTAGTTCTTCCCAGTCTATATCCTGAATTGCAGCCCTCATCCTGGGGAAATTGGCCTTTGTTAAAATTAAGTGTTTTTGCCCTCCCAGCCTGTGTTTTGTTTTTTACAGTATATGTAAAATCTAACTATATTATAATCACTATTACCGAGGTTTTCATGAACATTGACATTCCCAACAAGCTCTGCATTATTAGAAATTACCAGATCCAACAGCTTCACCTCTAGTCGGGTCTTCCACAAACTGGCCCATCAAATTTTCCTGCAACAGGTTGACGAAATGTCTCCCCTTTGCAGTTGAAGCTGAACCATGACACCAATTCATATCCTGGTAATTAAAATCTCCCATTATAACTACAGTACCCGCCTGTGCAGCCCGCTCCATCTGTTTCTATAGCTGACCTTCCATCTCCTCCGTTATATTGGGGGGGGGGGGGTCTATAGATTACACCAAAAGTAATTTTTCCCTTTGTAATTCCACCCACAAGGTTTCAACCTCCTCACAATCTTCACCCTCTGTCTCATTCACACTCGCCTTCATATTGCTTCTCACATACAGACATACACCACCGCCTTTCCTATTTGCCGTCTTTACGAAACCGTGTAAAACCCTGTTGATTTACAGTCCAGCCATGTTTCAGCAACACCAACTATATCTCTATTTTTTTCCAGTACCAAGGCCTTTAGCTCCCCCATTGTGTTAGCTAGACTTCTGCCATTTGTGAACATACACTTTAACTTGCCTTTGAGTTTTTCACTTTCATTATCTGAAAAGTGATTCATTGACATTAGTGCATTTGTTTTTATTTGATTGCTGTTTTGTAACAAAAGGATCTCCTTATCTTGTTGCCTAGTCCTCTCCCCACAGTCTGTTTCTCCCCCACCAATATAGTCTGACCCCTCTCTAACCTAACTACCCCTTTATTTTCTACATTGGCCTCCCTCCTCAGCCCTAGTTTAAATACTCCGTCTCACCAGCTAGAATTCTCTCCCCCAGCACAGCGGGCCCCCTTCCATTTAGGATCCAATTATCTGCAGAATACAGTTTGTACCCCACTGAAAAGTCAGCCCAGTGCTCTAGGAACCCAAATCCTTCTCCTCTACACCCAGACTTAAGCGCATGGCCCAGGCAGTATTCCTGAGAATACAACCTTTGAGGACCTTCCCTTCAGCTTGTTTGCTGTTTTAGTCTTTGTTTTTGTCTTCTGGCTCCTCCCCCTCCCATTTATTATGTTGTTGGTACCTCCATGGACCATGGCAGTTGTGTGACCACCAGCCCCTCCCAGTATTTTTTCCATCATGTGTTCTGAATCCTGGCACCAGGGAGACGGCAAACCATTTGCTTGTATTGGTGACCATTTTTTCTCTGTCTTCCTGATTATTGAATCCCCTTCAACTATCAATAGTCTTGTCTTACCTGCCTGACCATCCTGTAGAGTATTAGCTGGGCTGTTCTCCCGGCTGTTAGGGAGATCAGTCTCCATTGTAGGTGTCATTTGTCTGACTGACACCCTTGCATCATCACCCACCGTTGCAATTTTGCTTGGAAGATCACCCCCGGATTTCCCTTTGTTTTCTTGGCCCCCTTTCTACTGACCTATGTCTTGACCCTCCAGGTCGAGACCACTAAGTGGTTGCTCAGTGTGCAGCAAGCTTCTCCCGATCTCTGTGAGCTTCCAGATGAACACCATGCTAAGTTATTGGCCCTTTATCTCCTGCTCCATTAGTGTATGCGTATTGTTGGTAGTTTGCTGTGGAACCCGTGTATGCAGGCTCACCGTTTCTTGGTGGTTGTGCATCCCTTGTTTTGTGTGAAGATGAAGTGCCTTTCCTGTAGGGGCTCCCGTAATTCCCCTGATTAACTCCAGCTTTTTAACTCCACTTATCGAACAAGCCACTTAATGAGCAAGCTCACCAGGAGTGCAGCAGCCCAATATGAGGCTATACAGATCAGAAAACCATGCCCACAAATCACCTGTTCACCCAAAAAGAGGCTGCTAAGCCACCACTAGGCAGAGCCAAATGCAACATAAACACATTAGCCATTGGGAAAATACCAAGCCAGGATTCAAAAATACGCTAAATCACACTAAACCTTGTCTTTGAAAATAGCCCCATTTTTACCATTTCACGGCACCTCCATTGATCCCTACGACAAAACACATTTTACACACAAAGCAAACAGGTGACTCAATCAGGAATTATTTGCCCAATTTTACAATAAGACTTTCCAGGGATGAGATCTGATCTGCGCTTTGCCACAAAGCACACCGCTCTCACACAGACTGTCAATGCAGCTTGTGGTTTGAAGTTACTTGTACATGTCATGTTCTCTTTTTTGATCCTTTTCCAACAGCTAGACCGTGGCTTGTGGACACCTATTCTGCTTGGATCGAAAGGTTGAAGGTAGGGATCTTATCACTGTCCACTGTTTGACTTTGACACACACACACACACACACGTGAGGGAATAACCAATGTGGGTCTTTACACACTAGAAGCCTGTGTGCACACAGGGGGGGGGAGATAAGCTGCGTACAGATACCTCCTGGAGCCCATAGGGAATTCCAAACAAAAAACCACTCAAAATTGTGGAGACACTTTTTGGCCAAAAGGTCCGCTGCAAACACAGCAGGTTCAAAAGTGACCTATACCTGCCCATGAAGACGCCTCCCTCACACTTCCTGCAGCCCAGCCTCCAGGGATGACATTTCAGCCCGTGATTGGATGCAGCAGTCACATGGGATAAAACGTCATTCCGGGAGGCGGGACTGGACGCAGAAGCAGAGAGATCTGGGTAAATATCATTTGGGGGAGTTGCCATTCTTGCAGCGGAATCATAGGTTTTCTGCCACAAAAACGCTACATCTGCAATTTGGTGCAGCTTTTACCTCCCCATTACATTCAATAGGGAAAACCCCCAACAGAAATGTAGCAATACTCAAGAAAATCAGTCAACATTGCTGTGACCAGTAGTCCTCCGGACATTCGGCAGTACACATACCACAGACCCTGTTTTGACTCTGTGGGCAAAGTCTAGGGCGGTTCTGGGCATCGGAGGTAACATCATATATAGCACGATGCAAGTAGAGAGAATAAAAGCCAGTCTGCCATAGAAAATTCTTTAATGCTTGGGGAAAAAAAACAGGGGGGAGATTAAGACAAGTGTCAGGCAACAGCTGTTTTGTGTACAACGCCCTCTCAAACCCTCAACGATTCTACTTGGTACACAGCGTGTGGAGGACATTACTGCGCTGCGAGTTTTCCCCAATACAATCCATCGCAGGATATACGCTACGTGCGGACTTTCTCTGATACTAATATCGCCAACGCTCTTATATAAAATTCGCTGCTTTATCTCTGGCGACTCCCAAATGTGCACCAGATAGTTTACTGCTGGTTACGGCGGCCCAGAAGCCGTTCTCATATAATGCTTTGAAATTGGGGCCACACTACAGGATGTGGAATAAGGTGCAATCTTTGGATCTCCATTCAAAGCCTAGTGGGAATGTATGTGAACTGTGAGGATGAATTATTAGATGAAGTTTGCATGTTCTGTTTTTCAGGGTCCTCCACATAAATGTGCCTTAATATTTGTGGACAACAGTGGCATTGACATCATTCTGGGAGTTTTTCCATTTGTCCGAGAACTGCTCTCCCGAGGTACAGAGGTACAGTACTCCCGTTGTGTTTTCTGGATTGACCCCTGTCTATAAACCGTACACGGAAGGATCAGGAACCGAGAATTACCTGATGTTTGGAGACTACTTGATGGTTGGGTTTCACCGGGCGTCATTTGTAGCACTAGGTTTTTGGTAAACTCCTGCGTAAAACATCCAACCTGCTTTGCGTAGTGAATGCCATTAGAATTGGGAGCATTGGTAGAAAGAATCTTGGCCATCGCTTTGTGACTAATTCTTATTTCATCTATTGGTGACTATTGTAACATGGCCCATCGTCTATAGATCTTTTGCATGCCTTGTCTACGTTTATGTCAAAAACTAAGTTTGAGTTGCTTTTGCAGGTCATCCTGGCATGTAATTCAGGACCTGCTTTAAATGATGTCACCTACAATGAATCTCGAATCGTCACAGAGCGGATTGCAGACATGGATACAATCATACAGTGAGTCTAAATGCAGGGCCGGTTTTTAGGCAAAGTTAAAAGTGGAGCCCCAAATGCTGAATTACTGTATCAATAATGCAGCCAATTCAGAAGGCAATGTGCAGAGAACTGAATCGCCGATCTCTAGCGCATCCAGGACTGTTGCAAGACCCAAAGCATATGCCCCCAAAGCATTATGAGACCAATACAGCCCTCCCCTTGTTGATAGCACCTCACCACATCTGCCCCGACTTGTAGATAGCACCACATACACCGCCCTCCCCCTTTGTGTATACAGACACACCCCCCCCCCCCCCCACAAAAAAAAGTGTACCTACCTAGCCCCGTTCCCGCAGAGGACGGAGCACTCCACAGCCCCCAGACAGGACACATGCATGGGCCACTGTGATGCGGTGATGTCAGCACGCCGCCCTGCGCAGGGACCCTGTCCCAGCTTCTTACAGCACTCAATGATCGCTGTGTATAGAATAGGGGCAGTGGCACTGCTGCTACTTTCGGTCCCTGTGAAGTAATTGGTTACTGAATTGCTGGGATGCCATTATTAAGAGGCTGCTGTTCGGTCTAACTAGACCCAGCACAACCCCCAATAGTGACACTAACAGGGCTCATTTCCCTTGTAACGGGCTGCTACAGTGGTAAAAGTAGAGTGAAGAAAAATAAGTCACCCAACAGTCTTTTCTGCCCTTTGAGGAACTGACCTTAATAAAAATATAATAGAAAAAAACAAAATACATTTAATCCAATATACACACAATGTACCCCCTCCAAGAAACGCTATCCCTGACCCGATAACCCAAATCTATCCATTTATATCAGTAAATTCTTAAATGACCATCACATAAATATAAAGTCTTTTTCAGGGGGACACTCATTACCAGAAAAATGACCAGTGGTGCAGTAGCATGGAGCACTGTTATGGGGGCATTGTAGCCAGCATTGGGGGCATTGTAGCTAGCATTGGGGGCATTGTAGCTGTTGCCGTTCAGACAGGGTGAGAAGGGGGTAAGCATTGACACACCACTACTGTTTACATGGCTGTATTTATGGCTCAGATTCGCTCAATGTACAAGTTGAAAAAAACTTTTTTACGTATGTATTTTAATTTCCTTTAGGTCTGCATTGCATGGTGAGAAGTTGATATTGGTACAAACGGGCTCAAGTTCCCCTTGTTTAGATCTTAGGTGAGTCTAGATTAATTTTTCGTGTTTTCTACAAAATGAGACCAAACAAATGCGGCAGGAAAAATTGTGTAATGTGCATTAAATTCTATATATATATATATATATATATATATAAAAAAATGTTTTAAACATAAAGTGATGTCTGCCATATTTAGGAGTTTTTTTGTTTTACTGTCAATCTTTATTTGCGACATATCCGATTTAAAAAAGATGCATCAAAAAGGCTTGGGCTAAACAACTCACCATGGTTGCACCAAATATATATTATGGACTGGTGCAAAAAGTGTCGAATATGCAGTTAGGCAAAATGTATTATGTAAAAAAAATCACCATCTTGACAAATTTGGCACAATTTGCACAAGATTAAAAACTATGTAAACCTTTTGAAAGTTTTTTTTTTTTTTGAGTTTTATAAAAATGTCTATTTGGTGCAACTTTCAAATCCGTTTTTATTAAAAATTATTTGTACTTTGAGATACAGCAGATCTGTATAGAGAATACCAAGCGGCTGGATCGTTTGAGTCTGTGGGACTGACGGGTTCAGTATCAGCGGGTCCTGCGTGTCTCGGACATGAAGGAGCCACCTGTCATCTATCACATTTTGGTTCATAACACACGCAGGACCCAGGTCTTCGTGAACAATACAGCTGATCTGTATACATAAAATAATGTTTAAGAAAAACAAAATTTGAAAGTTGCACCAGACACACCGCCTGACATTTTTAGAAAAAAAATAAAGAAAACACTTTCAAAGGTGGACATAGCCTTTAATCAACTACCTCTTATGACAGGCGTTTACCAATAGGAAGACACATGGAATCAGATGAAATCGCATTATCCTTGAGACAGAATCCTGCCATATAACAAGTATACAGAATTTCCATCCCCCCCCCCCCCAGAATGCATCATTATTAGTTGATAGAACCTGCCGCTTGCATCCTCCTGGCAATGATAGTTTTACACATTTATGTCTACAGCCGCTTAGACAAAAGCCTTGCCATGCTGGTTAAAGAGAGAAGCACTGACCTGGTCATCATTGAAGGGATGGGCCGAGCCATTCACACCAACTACTATGCAGTCCTGCAGTGCGAAAGCCTGAAACTGGCGGTCATCAAGAATTCCTGGCTGGCGGAGAGACTGGGGGGCAAAATATTTAGCGTTGTTTTCAAGTACGAGACTCCACCCAAATGAGGCGGATGACTGGCTCACCTCAACCCATTCCTCAGCACTAGTTTTATTTGATTGTATAGAATGTATTTTTATTACAGGGATTGGGGGAGGGGGGCACTGCTGTATTTATATTGTGCGTTTGTGCTGAGATCAAAGGGACAATGTGTCCATATAAATATATAAATAAATTTAAATTATATATATGACCCTTTAATGCTATTTCTATGTCCATTTTTATATAAGGCCCTGAATAGTTTTACATCAATATCTTATAAGAAAAGCTGGAGATTGGGAGGTGCACAGTGATTTGAATACAAACAGAAATTTAATTTTAATTTTTTTTATTAGGCCCAGGATAAGAGGTAATTCCACCCAAAATACTTAATATCTATTACGAAGGCTAAATTCACACCATGTCTGTGGGTGCATTGTCGGCATATATGCCCAGAAAGTTTGAGCATTTATACTGACGCACCCATAGAATTATCACAGCGACCCGTATGGTGGGGTCAATTTTAAAGAGCAAATCTACTCCAGGTTATAGCGCACGAACAACCAGAGAGGTGCGCGCCTCTCAATGAAGTTGGAGAAAGATTCGCCTAATTTATTAAGACTGGACTTTTCACACGCCAATCTTTATCTAAAGAAGTCGGCACAGTACGTCGGCAAACCCATTCAAATGAATGGGCAGATGTTTTCCGACGTATTGTAGCCGTATTTTCAGACGTAAAACGAGGCATAATACGCCTCGTTTACGTCTGAAAATAGGTCGTGTGAACCCAGCCTAAGATCTTCGTCTGGAACTGAATTTAATGGTAACTCCATCCAAATGTTTTTCAAAGTTCCTCCTAACGGTGTCCATAAGGACAGAAGATCCTATGCGTATAGGTAAGTAATACGGTTATTTTCGTATACTTAAACTATAGTCACCGCAGACTCTTACTTCTGCTGACTCCACCATATACATGCTGGCTCGGCTGACTATGCTTTATTTCAATGAGGAGAGGAAATAAACCGCCGCTAGACATCTCAGGCAGCAACTTCTCCCCCATTGAAGCAGAGGATCTGACATGTTAAAATCTATACCCCCCCCCCCCCCCACCCCACCATCTATAATGGATGGAGAGACGGGAGGACACGGTTCAGTGTGACGTCACAATTGATTTTGAAATTCAACATGCCCGATCCTTTTTTCCTTTGACATCAGGACGCCCCTATACACGTGAGATGATTGGCTGAAATCGGCAAGTTCAGCCGACGTTCATCTTACACGTATGCGCTAAAGGACGGTCCAGATTCATGTGTTACGTAAAACCACAGCTCTATGCATATTGTTCGGGTAAGAACTTAAAACCAGTTATTAAAACAGACAACAGAATTGTTAATACTTTATCATTTTTCACGTTTATTTAGAGAATTTCTATAGCATGTCAACCGATAAATGTTCGAATACATCCGCGCTCTGTATACATAGGCTCTCATTGAACACCAGATATTTTTGGATGGCCTTGAGACCAAAAACTTCACATATGGCAATCACAGTTTGTGAACTGAACCACGGGTTAACATATCGTAACTCAATAAAAACCACATTCTCTCTACAGATCCAGTATATTTGTTAGTAGCTGCCTTTGTATGTTATCACACAGGATCACTATGAAGTACAGCATTTAAAAGATACCAGTCAAGATTGCTATAGGAGGGACCGTTTGCTCCCGCTGGTTATTAAAGGGCCATACGTTGTGCCACCACCTTATAAGTCTTATGCAGATTGTAGTCTGTTGCATTCCTGCCAGGTTCACTTTAATACTTTTCTCGCTCTTAATCTTTCTTTAAGTAACACTTGATAGGAGTTCAGCATTTTGCAGATTAACTTCACAAACCAAAGAGCAATATCTAATGTTAATCGAAGGTCATTGTTTTGCAGAATATTCTATTCACTTACTGCATGCCTGTTAGGCGTATTGAGGGTAATGTATAAAAAGTATTCAGTCACAGTATCAAAATTTAAGCGTTCAATAATTTGGTTGCAGCGTAACCAAATTATTGATTCCGCCACAAAAACGGAAACCGGCCGGAACGGTGAGAAACGGAAACCATTAGCAATGTTTCCGTCACCATTGATATCAATGGTGATGCAAACGGAAGCTGCGGTTTCAGTTTGACTTTCCGTTGCGGGGTTCCATGACTGAAACCTCCCACGGAATCCCTCAACAGAAAGCCAACGCTGATGTGAACCGGCCCTTACACAATAATACTCCGAAACCTTCTTTATTAATTCTAGATTGTAAGATTGAATATCTCAGGCTAGATTTCTTTTTTTTTTTTTTTACATTTTTCAAAGCTAAATAATTGTCTTGGAAGTGAGCAGGTGTGACAGTCACATTGGGCCAGTCTGGTCAAGAATCTGGCTAGGTGGAGGTAATAATCATCTAAAGAGCTGGATATTGGAAAATCTAAGATTAACCCTTCATTTTACATTAGACAGTGAGAAATGGCGGCTTACTGACCAGGTGCTCTAAAGTCTGGCGGATGTCTTACACCATCTCTGTAGGAGGGAGAGAAGCTGCCCAGACAGAAAAGTAGCTGCCAACAGCTATTTATCACAACTACCCCATAAAAACGTACGCTGGTCCAAGCGTGCAAGTTTATTTTAATGGGTAGGGGGAACAAGATGTTGCCAGACCCCTCTGGCAGTGGCTTAATCCCCATGTGAACAAAGGATTGGCCCATCCTTGTGTTAACTGACATCTGCTCAGAGGGCACTCTACCCATTAGATCAGGCGAGTTTAAATGTCTTCTAATGTGGTAGGTGACAGTAAGGGCGGCCGATGTCTTGAGGTGCTGCCTAGTCAGTCACTTGAGCCCAGCATATCTGCTTTTGTCCAGATACTGGACATGTCACACTAAGGCTGGGTTCACAAGACCTATTTTCAGGCGTAAACGAGACATATTATGCCTCGTTTTACGCCTGAAAATAGGGCTACAATACGTCGGCAAACATCTGCCCATTCATTTGATTGGGTTTGCCGACGTACTGTGCAGACGACCTGTCATTTACGCATTGTCGTTTACGCGTCGTCGTTTGACAGTTGTCAAATTGACTGCCTCGGCAAAGAAGTGCAGGACACTTCTTTGCAACGTAATTTGAGCCGTTCTTCATTGAAGTCAATGAAGAGCAGCTCAAGATTTACGAGCGTCACCGACGCCTCGCATAATGCGAGGAGCTTTTACGTCTGAAACGACGCAGCTGTTTTCTCCTGAAAACAGTCTGTCTTTTCAGACGTAAAAGCCTCTCATCGTGTGCACATACCCTTACAGGGCGGAAGACACTTTATTGACCTTCCATTCCCTGTGTCTCCCTAAAGTTATCTTCAGTACTTGTAAATATGACTTGAGGCGTCTGAGTAGGTGAACAGCTTGAGATATAAATCTAAGAATTCAGGTCTTCTCTCTGATATTCGTCGCTTGATTATAGATCATTGGGAATACAGGGCCCTGATATACAACTGTTAGACGTCTATATAAAAGCAACATCAGACCTATTTTTAAGTCACTGGATTATGCATGGACAACATGATCATCCACAATATTGGATTTCGCTTCTAAATCGTTGTGTAGACGCAGCCCAGGTGAGAAACAGACCATTGTTGGTTTAGTTGCAGCTAAGAATTGAACAGCTAGACCACAGAATCATGATTGATGTCGTTCTGGGGTAATAGGGCTTGAATGCTAAAAATTGGGTCCCTATCTACTTAGCGACTATGGACAAGCAGTGGTTGCTCTAGCCGCCACTTTTAGTATATGTGTATATATATATATATATATTTTTTTATTTTTTTTTATATACCATTTTACATTACTGACCTCAATTTAACAGACCCAGATTAATATGTAAGTATTACAGCTTTTATAGGCAGTTCCAATTATCTCTGGGGAGAAAAGACTATATACTACATACATGTTTTAAAAACAAAAGCAACTTTTACATATAAAAAAAAATAAAAATAATCTCTTTCCGGAGCACCATATTCATGACGGGTCAATGCACTAGAACAGAAAGGCACCACTACAGCAAGCAGATTATTAACTGTAAATGTACACGGCACTACCGGATGTTCTCGTATCCCAACCAGCGGCGATCTTACGGTTGCACCTTTTCCAGACTCTCCTGATTTTCTGTCCTTCCAAACCGCTGACCTATTTCTTCAGAGAACGCAGAACAGCAGGATTTCTGCAATGACAAAGGCAATGGATGATGAATAAAGTGAAGGTAAAAGTTCAGTTCAATCAAGATTCTAGAACTATTACGCGGGGGTCAAATGTGGAGTAGGGAAGGTCGGGAAGATAGATTTTCAATGAAGTCTGTTTAGTCACTTGATGTCCCCACATGTGACAGATAAATATGGAAAAATAAACATGTATTTTATGGTATAAATAAATATATATATATATATATATAGTCAATTTTTGATAGCTCTGATCATAATTTTTTTTTCTAGGATATAGCTTGGTCCCTCAATATTACATGCAGAATGAAGGGAGGTATATGGTTCTACAAGGCTTGTCACCACATGAACTCAGCAGAATATGGATTCCACTCGAATCTTCACTATAGACTTTGTCAATTTAAAATGATATATAGCAATATTTCACGGGGAATGTACATACATGTAATTTATAGTAATTATTTCTTAACATGGCTAAGCACCCTGCAGGTGGCGCAGCGACGTAGTCAGGAGGGGGGGGGGGGGGGAGAGAGAGAGAGAGACACATATACTATTTCTGATTTTCAAGGCTATGTAAACCTTTTGAAGTCATTTTTATATATATAAAACGGTGTATATGTGATTGAACAACTTTGCTGAGTTACAGCTTTTATGTAGCCTGTATACATAGACAGCAAGATTCAGTGTCTAAGCCAAAACGGTCAGGTCTGCAGTACTGACGGCTCTGGTAAAAACTGCTCCGGTGTCTCTGACAGGCAGATCCACCTGTTATCTATCACATATAAGTTCATGGAATTAGATGAGATCGATAACCGGTGGATCCAGAATCTCAGACCAGCGTTCACCAAAGCCATCAGTCCAGGCCTGACAGATTTGGCTTGTTCATATTCACATTATACACTGTTTTCTAAAAAGAAAAAAAGAATAATGACGGCCTCATCGGTTTAAATAGCAAATGGCATTTATTCACTGCAAACAATTTTTGATTTTTACTCTGCAGTCATTCTCCCAGATATTCCAATCCCGCGCTCTGTAACATGGGAATATTGGGGACGAGTGAGAGAATAACGGAGCAGTGTGAGCCCCCCACAGAGTCAGAGCATGGGAAACACTGTAGGACACAATGTGGAACTGTAGGGGAGACTGCAGCGCTATTGACATTTATATGAAATGGGGAGGGTATGAAAGTCTGCTTGCTCCCCCCACCATAAAACTCATTTTTTTTTTTTGTTATCAAATCAATCGGGATCAGCAAGAGAAAAGGAAATGTGTTTTACCTTCTGTTGAGCCGCCTTGCTCTTTGATTTACACACCACCTCAATAAATGAGACCATCAATGCTAGTGCCAGACCAATGCCCAGAATGAGGAAGATTCCACCCAGTGTATGGGGTTGTATAGGCACCCAGTCTGCGTGCGCTTCTTCTGCTGTACATGTGTTTTCCCACCACTTCTGACGCAGATACTCCAGATTACCGGATTCAAATTGTTCCAGAATTGCGATTGATAGAGGTCTGATGAGTGGCGAGTCTGCAAGCAATATATATATATATATATATAAATAAAGATTAACATATGTTATGGCACAGATCTCCAAACTATGCCTCTCCAGCGGTTAGAAAACTACAGCTCCCAACATGCTGAAGACACGGTAAATTAACAGTTTATATTATTCTCAATAAAAAAAGAAGTCTCCCAGAATTGTTATAAAAAGCCAAAGAGGCATGGTCCTGCAGTGTTTGATACTGTATGGACACACCCAGTTGTCAATTTATTCATCCATTTCCAGGAGGAATAACAGAGGAATGCAGAGTTCTAAGAAAAGATGCCCCTGGATGAGATTGTTTTATGGAGAATACAAGTATTTACAATGACAGACATGGTATATCCACATACCTCAGGTGAGGCGGCTGCTGCAGGCAGAGGGTCAGTGCACAGCAGGACAGGTATTTCTGGAAAAAGCTGAGCTATGCTGTTTCTGTAACTCCCATAGAAGTGAACGGGGGTTATGGAAACAGTGTATCTCGGCTGTTTCATGAAAACCTGTCCTGGTTGCGTAGGCCAGTTGCAGCTTAATCATGGACCCCCTGTTCAGGAGATCAGTGCAGATCCGAGAGGTAGAACCAGCATCTATCAGATATTTATGGCATATCCTGCGGAGATGCCATAATTGTCTGTCGTGACACAACCCCTTTAGGGCAGAATCTTGTAATAATTAATTTCCATAATTCATGTTATGGTCATGAAAGGCTCCATATGTTTACACGATGCCTGGCATTCTGAATGGGCACAGTCTGCACGTTTGATCAGCTTGGTACCATTTCTAGCAGCATCTATAGACCATTATTGGATTACTGTTCTCCACTCCCTGGTTTAGTACATAGGGCAGGTTGGGGCGGTATGCCACGTCAAGCCTAATATTAATGCAATTCATACAAGCGTAACGTTGGCCATACACAAGACAGCCACCTCCCCCGACCTCACCATAAACATGCAAGTTGGGCCGAGCGTGCATGTTTATTCAATAGGGAGAAAAGCTGCTGTCAGACACATGGTAGCGACTTATCTCACCAATGATTTGGCATTTTGAAATTCAACATGCCTGATCCTCCTTACTTCTGACAACTATCCCCAACATTGTGTGTAATGTGTATGGGCAGCTTAGGAGTTTTCGAAATGAGCAGGGATAAATAATTTCTTTGCCATTCAAAATATAGGGGGCCAAAAATTAATAAAACAGATATAGGAATACCTAATGAGGCCGCGATGCCATAACCTCTGCCTGCAATAATTTCCGGAATACGAACAAGGTCACAATGTTTGGCCACAACAAAGTCTTGGCTGATGGACTCTCCCAGGAAGGCGTAGTTTGACTCTCTCACTCTTTGGACTCCTTCAGAAAAAGACTTCACAAGTACTTCGTCTTTTCTTTTATCCATATATTCATAAATCATCCGGAACGTTGGGTTCTTAGAATTCTATATAAAAGGGACAAGAGGGTTTGTGGTATTACTTTTGCTATGATAGCAGCTTGTAATCCTACTACTAGACTGCTTAAAAGAGTTAGGACACTTGTCAGCAGAACCTGTTGCCATAATTGTTTTGGGAATATATAAAATAATTGCATAAATAGCGATTCCCTAATATAATATTCCCAAAACAGATCTCCACCTGTTAAAGTGATAGTTTGTTAGATCCAATATTGTGTGCGGATTCATTTCTTTATTTTTTATAGTAGAGGGTGCTTCATTTTCTAAGGCAGGGCTTAAAACCTATTGCATAGCTACCACGTGTAATGATAAAATTCTGCATGCAGCCACCACAAGGGGGCGTTTACTGCATACGGTTAAGACTCAGTTCAGACTGTTTCATATTAAAGGTTTTTTTGTGAGTTTAAGAAACTACAGTAGATGCAGGAAATGTTATAAAATAAAAATCACTGGTCTCAGCGGTAATGCTAGCATGTGCGGCACATGACCATTCAGGCTGGTAATTCGCTGCAGCGGTCAAGTGAGCACATGGCATGTGATCGCTCAAGGAAAATAAACACCGGAGCATTGGCGGATCAAGGCACCATTCACACGAGTGTAAATCACGTCCATGTGCTGTGCGTTGAAACAAAGCACAGCACACGGACCCATTCCACTGTGTGAAACTCACTACATGTCCTATATTGGTGCGTTATCACGCACCTACACGCCCATTGAAGTCAATGTGTGTGTGAAAACCACGCACCGCACACGGATGCACGTGCGGTGCGTGATTAGCGCATCAATTCAGTTGAAAATAATAAAAAAAATGTGCTTTGCGATTGCGTGAATAACGCATTCCCCTCACAAAGCGCACGCACGCACACGAATGAGGCCTAACCGGAGAAGTATTTTTGTTTTTTTAAGTTTGAACATTTCCTGCGTCTACTGGAATTTATTAAAATCTCGGCCAACCCCCTTTTAACGTTCCGCATAAACTCCAGGAAATGTTCCAGATGTGTGCAACTGTATC
This sequence comes from Rhinoderma darwinii, assembly GCF_050947455.1. Classification (NCBI taxonomy): domain Eukaryota; kingdom Metazoa; phylum Chordata; class Amphibia; order Anura; family Rhinodermatidae; genus Rhinoderma; species Rhinoderma darwinii. Next base: position 30,530,102 of record NC_134696.1, on the reverse strand, counting down.
TCCCATTGACTATACCGTGTCTTTTTTATGATGTGCCCCTATTCTTCACTGAAAAATTGCACGTTTAACCTTTATGCGTACCTGTACGTCATGGTGAGTACTAACTTCCCACACCTCGACATACAGTTACGTTGCAGTAATGGTATGGGCACTGAAGCTGTGCCCGTGCCAGCAGCAGGTACCGACACTACAATGCAACAGTCAGGATCGGAATGAACTCCAATCCTGGCTGTACAACCTCTTAAATGCCGAATCAATAGCGATTGCGGCATTACACATACACATTATATATATATATATATATATATATATATATACATACATACATACATACACACAGAACGCCCTCTGTTTCACTATAGGCAACACCACGATGTGACTGTGCTGTTCTGATGGTTGTCATGGCAGCCAGGGGGCCTATCTGAATTTGACAGGAAATCAATTAGACCGTGCCAGTTTCACACGAACAGGCAACAATGCTAAGTGCTAAAAGTATAAGGATAAGTGCTAAAAGTATGATCACTGGGACCCCCACCAATCATGAATGCAGTCAGGAGGATTTTTAATGGAGCGGCAGTGTGCTGCCACTCTATTCAATGGGGCCGACAAGGACACCTGCTTCATTCAAAATCCTCCTCACTGCACTTGTGCTTGTAATTGGTGGGTTTCCAGTGGTGGGGCCTCCGCGGTCATAAATTTATCACCTATCTTTTCTGGCGTTAATTATAATAAATATGTCGGGCCTCGAGTGGCTCTTCCCTTTCTGCTAAGCTCCGAACACTTTTTAAAAAGCCGTGCAGTGAGCAGCAGCAGTGGTCAGTCAGTAGCAGTGGTCAGTCAGTAGCCGCAGTGGTCAGTCGCCGCAGTGGTCAGTAGCCGCAGTGGTCAGTAGCCGCAGTGGTCAGTAGCCGCAGTGGTCAGTAGCCGCAGTGGTCAGTAGCAGTCGTCATCGTAGTAGCAGTAGCAGCAGCAGCAGCAGCAGCAGCAGCAGCAGCAGCAGCAGTAGCAGCAGCAGTAGCAGTAGCAGTAGTAGTAGTAGTAGTAGTAGCAGTCATCAGTAGTAGTAGTAGTAGTAGTAGCAGCAGCAGCGGCGCAGTCGTCATAGTAGCAGTCGTAGTCAGTAGCAGCAGTCGTAGTAGTAGTAGTAGTAGCAGCAGCAGCTGCCGTCGTTGTCAGTAGTACTACTAGCCGTCAGTAGTAGTAGTAGTAGTAGTAGTAGTTGCAGCAGCAGTAGTAGTAGTAGTGTCATTACATAATGGTGCCCCCCAAAAATACTTGCCTATCCCCATTCCATTAATGAAAGGAATAGCTCAGGCTACATATGCCTCTTTTGGCCAGTGGCCTGCGGTTTTAACAGCACGGTTCGATGACGTCACTACATCCCACTGGTCTTCATGAAATTGCCTGGTCTACGAGAGTATATGGCGGGCCATTGTATTTAACTGTATCCGCATCCTGAGGATGCAGATATAGTTAAGGGGGCACAAGGTGGTGGTTTTAACTTGCGTAACCTCTTCTTGCTACGCCCCTAGTTCCAAACCCCATTTTAGGCAGATGCAAGCATCACTTTGCGGTCTATGAATCCTCAGCTAATAAAAATCGTGTTTGATCTTTGTATGAAATATTCATGCTATAAAGTTACTAAAAAAAATGGTATGATGTAGTAGATCTAACGTTACTTGACCTTCTGTAGCTCACATCACATCTGGGCTATACTGATGTGAACCAAAAGGAAAATACACAAACAAGCGCGTCCTTTTAGTATATGTTTGATTTACATCTAGGCGCTGGTTTTTATTGTATTAATCATAGCCCTCTAGGCTGTTTGGCACAACAACTTATTATAAATGGTTTTTGAACCTATGGCTACAATTGCTGTTTATACCGCAACTGTATGGCCCAAATGTAATGTGAACAGAACCTTATTGTTAGTATTTGTGGATATACAAAATGGAAAGTGGCAATAAAGAGACATAGTTACCTTAAAGAAGTTGAAGGTGGATGAATTGGCCAATGTCCCAAACGAAATTTTACTTTGTTTCAGCAAATCATCAAATGTTTGAATGTTTGGCGTTTGTTCTTTGGCATTAGTTACATACGAAGCAAAACTGGCGATATATGCAGCCAGCAGCGTAATGGAGAACAGCCACCAAATAACAGCAATTATTCGGGCAGACGCAGATTTTGGCTGAGGTTCCACCCCTATAACAATATAAAAGAGAGCGCGCTAATGTTATGTAGTGACTCATCTATAGTGTAAGGTGCACACGCGTTTTGAGTGCATTGAAGGAAAACATGGCTAATATTAATCTAAATTTATTGAAATAATTATATATTATTAATTATATACATACACTTAAAGGGAACCTGTCACCAGCATTTCACCTATTGAACTTTACTTCTCCCTCACTGGCCGCTGCTATCAAAAGTTCATTGCCGTTATCCCCTCTCCTAAACTCCTCATCCGACTGTAAATAACGGTCTGCAAACATTTAATGCCTTTTATCGTAATAATCCGGTCTCCCTTTTTGCGCACACCCCAGAAGAGGATATCAATGCACAAGCGCGGGATACTGTGTGCTGGGGGAAGGCGAGGAGCTGTCAATCAAAAGTAAGGAGGCGGGGTTAAACGCGGAAAGACTCGAGGAATGAAGATATGACTCTTATGTTCATTAGCATACGGTGCGGGAACACTAAAAAACTGAATACTAAAGATACAAAGCCGACTAAGAAGACAATTATAGGTTATATAGAAATGATTTTTCACCCACTACCACCTGGTAGTGCTGGTTTAATAGGTGAAATGCTGGTGACAGGTTCCCTTTAAGTGGGAATCAAGACCAACAAATTTTTGGAAATTGCTTGCTGACAATTACAGGTGGCAGCTCAGGCCGGGTTCCTACAACTATTCACATCCTTATGACGATGAAAGCAAAAAACCTGGCACAGTCCTTGTTATAATACATTCCTTCTGAATAATTGTGTAAATCCCGGTGAAAGACGTGACTTACCTTGCAGTGTAAATGCCCCCATGCCAAACCAAAGGCTGTTCAGTAGAGTGTACTGATTCCGTTCATTGGAGGGTTCAGCCCATTCACATGGACTTAACCTAATAAAACATGGAGTCACTGTCATTCAGGTCTTACACGAAATGTATGGATTCTCTATGCAGAGACCTAAGTGGTAGGGAGTTTTTAGAGCAACGCTCCATGGTTAAGGTGTAACTAAACTTTTAAAAATGTTTGACGTGACAGAAGTTTTGATCCATGGGGGGTCTGAGCATAGAGACCCCCAACGATCGCTAAAATAAAGCTGCAGAAGCGCTCGGTGAGCACTGTGCCAATTCGTCTCTGAGTGGCTTTCCTCGGAGCGGTGTACGTGCTCAATAGAAAGTCTATGGGTCCATGCACCGCTCGCTCAGCTTTTTGAGGAAAGTCTTATCAGAAACTAAGTGGCACAGCGCTCACTTGAGCGCTTCTGCTGCTTCGTTTTAGCGATCGGTGGGGGGGTCTCAGTGCTCGGGCCCCCATCGATCAAAATCTCTAACATGTCAAAAGTATAGTTACCCTTTAAAGAAGGTAAAATAGCCCTCCTCCATAAGAAAGTGGCACTAGAGAGATCTTTTCTTTTTACTAGAGAAGAGCTGTTTTGCATGTACTACAATACATAAATTATCTTGGGTTCATTCAATCATTTGTAACAATAGTAACCATTTTGAACAAGAGTGACTCTCTCCCTCTGGAGGACCCGGAACGCCCATGCACAGCCATTTCTATATGTAATGATATATTTCACCTATGGTGGCACTGCAGGGAAATTTAACACTTCTGCCAGGCTCCTTCCAGAGATAACAAGCAATCACTTAAGGTCTCAGCAGTGGGACACCCTGTGATCAGCTTATCAGTGGACCAGGGACGTAGCTATAGGGGGTGCAGAGGTAGCAGTTGCACCTGGGCGCTGGTACCTGTGGTGGCCCAAAGCCCCATCTGCGACAAAAGTATAATAAACGGCACATGGTAAATAGGGGGGGGGGGCGTTATAGGGTTTGCATTGGGGCACAGGAGCTTCAAGTTATGCAGTGGACCCTTCTAACAAGATGGTATTGTCCAATGTTAACAACCCCCCAACAAATCTCTGTATCTAAAGTCTATGACCCTCTAGCCCCGAAACATGTAAGCAATGGGACAGTTTTCGGAAACATCTTGATTTCAGTTGGGGGATTACGAAATAAATTTGATTTTATTCTAATACAAGGGCTGAATCTTTCATCATTGGGCATCTACTAGTCCTTGACAGGTTTGTATTAATAACTAGAACAAGTACTCCAAGTAATTCTCACCTTCCTACAAGGAAAAGGCACAGGCTGGTAATCACGTAAGAGATTATGATTCCTATCCACAATTCTTTGCTGAAAGGATTTAAGAAGCCGAAAAGGTAAGAGCCTTCAGAGGGCGTCTCTTTTTTGAGAAGTATACCAATCCCAGTCTGCACAAAGGGTTTGGTGAAAGAGATTTCATTCTCTCGTACTGCAGTAATGGTCAAAGGAGCCACTGCCAGGTCCACTTCCTATAAGAAGTACAAAGGGGAGAATAAAATAAAGATAATAAAGTAATCAGATTGAGTCAACTTAATTGTGGGTTTTCAAGTAAATAAAAACGAAATGCACCAACTTAAACGACTATATAAACAGCACCACACTTGTCCATGGGCTGCGTCAGGTATTGCAGCTCATCTTACTTCAAGTGACCTGCAATACCAGATACCGCCCCTAGAAAAGAATAGCTCTTTTCCTAAAGAAAAAATAAATCTGACCCTTCTAATCTCAGACCGAATTTCCATTTATTTTATAAATCCATTACTTTAAATTTATTATGGCTGTGAAAACGTGTGCCGTGAAACGAGACAGTTTGTTGATTTTCTCCTTTCACAAGGAGTTACTCAGATCGTTCATCCCCAGACATTTCCATCATGGTGGCAGCACCTCTCCCTGTTTACAACGGTAGATGTGCTGCCGACTAGCGACCGTTTTATTGGCTGTATAAACGAGCGAGCGTTTTGTCCGATCATGGGCCTGTGTATAAGGACCTAAGGTGCCGTGACTGGGCTTAACACACTCCTGTATTAAAGAGACTACATAGCCTTTATATTCATAAAGTTAAGCTTCTTTTTCATTTGCACTTAATCTCTGAGTTAAAATCTACATGACAATATGGGTGTGCGGTGTTTGTGGTAGACCCTATGGACATGTATGTTAACAAAGACTGAAGTCTGTAAATGGTGCATCCGTGGACTGTGCTGTATAGATGTTTGAATGTAAGGGTATGTTCACACGTAGTCAACAAAAACGTCTGAAAATCCAGAGCTGTTTTCAAGGGAAAACAGACCCTGCTTTTCAGACGTTTTTTTACCAACTCGCATTTTTCGCTGCGTTTTTCGCGCCGTTTTCGACGTCCGTTTTTGGAGCTGTTTTCATTGGAGTCTATGAGAAAACAGCTCCAAAAACGTCCAAAGAAGTGTCCTGCACTTCTTTTGACGAGGCTGTATTTTTACGCATCGTTGTTTGACAGCTGTCAAACGACGACGCGTAAATAACAGGTCGTCTGCACAGTACGTCGGCAAACCCATTCAAATGAATGGGCAGATGTTTGCCGACGTATTTGAGACGTATTTCCAGACGTAAAACGAGGCAAAATACGCCTCGTATACGTCTGAAATTTGGCCGTGTGAACATACCCTAAACAAGAACATCACATCCACACAACTTAAAAAAAGTATATATATATATATATATATATATATATATATAAAAAAGTCAAAAAATGTCAGCCGCACAGCCTTGTGAATCATGGATGGGTGCCGACCTGCCCAGGTCAGGGCTAACAAACCTGCTGTAGTAGAATCCAAAAATTAGGCAGCACTCCAAGGTATAAGCAAAGTAGAAAAAGGTGTTTTATTGGTCCATATACACACGACGTTTCAGCTCAACACAGGAGCCTTTCTCAAGTGAGAAAGGCTCCTGTGTTGAGCTGAAACGTCGTGTGTATATGGACCAATAAAGCACCTTTTTCTACTTTGCTTATACCTTGGAGTGCTGCCTGATTTTTGGATTATATATATATATATATATATATATATATATATATACACACACACACACACACACACACAACCGTTCAAAAGTTTAGGGTCACTTAGAAATTTCCTTATTTTTTAAAGAAAAGCACCGTTTTTTTCAATGAAGATAACATTAAATTAATCAGAAATACACTCTATACATTGTTAACGTGCTAAATGACTATTCTAGCTGCAAACGTCTGGTTTTTAATGCAATATCTACATAGGTGTATAGAGGCCCATTTCCAACAACCATCACTCCAGTGTTCTAATGGTACATTGTGTTTGCTAACTGTGTTAGAAGGCTAATGGATGATTAGAAAACTCTTGAAAACCCTTGTGCAATTATATTAGCACCGCTGGAAACAGTTTTGCTGTTTAGAGGAGCTATAAAACTGACCTTCCTTTGAGCTAGTTGAGAATCTGGAGCATTACATTTGTGGGTTCGATTAAACTCTCAAAATGGCTAGAAAAAGAGAGCTTTCATGTGAAACTCGACAGTCTATTCTTGTTCTTAGAACGGAAGGCTATTCCATGTGAGAAATTGCCAATAAACTGAAGATTTCCTACAACGGTGTGTACTACTCCCTTCAGAGGACAGCACAAACAGGCTCTAACCAGAGTAGAAAGAGAAGTGGGAGGCCCCGCTGCACAACTGAGCAATAAGACAAGTACATTAAAGTCTCTAGTTTGAGAAATAGACGCCTCACAGATCCTCAACTGGCAGCTTCATTAAATAGTACCCGCAAAACGCCAGTGTCAACGTCTACAGTGAAGAGGCGACTCCGGGATGCTGGCCTTCAGGGCAGAGTGGCAAAGAAAAAGCCGTATCTGAGACTGGCTAATAAAAGGAAAAGATTAATAAGGGCAAAAGCACACAGACATTGGACACAGGGAGATTGGAAAAAAGTGTTATGGACAGACGAATCGAAGTTTGAGGTGTTTGGATCACACAGAAGAACATTTGTGAGACGCAGAACAACTGAAAAGATGCTGGAAGAGTGCCTGACGCCATCTGTCAAGCATGGTGGATGTAATGTGATGGTCTGGGGTTGCTTTGGTGCTAGTAAAGTGGGAGATTTGTACAAGGTAAAAGGGATTTTGAATAAGGAAGGCTATCACTCCATTTTGCAACGCCATGCCATACCTTGTGGATAGCGCTTGATTGGAGCCAATTTCATCCTACAACAGGACAATGACCCAAAGCACACCTCCAAATTATGCAAGAACTATTTAGGGAAGAAGCAGGCAGCTGGTATTCTATCTGTAATGGAGTGGCCAGCGCAGTCACCAGATCTCAACCCCATAGAGCTGTTGTGGGAGCAGCTTGACCGTGTGGTACGCAAGAAGTGCCCATCATGCCAATCCAACTTGTGGGAGGGGCTTCTGGAAGCATGGGGTAAAATTTCTCCCGATTACCTCAGCAAATTAACAGCTAGAATGCCAAAGGTCTGCAATGCTGTAATGGCTGCAAATGGAGCATTCCAAGACGAAAGCAAAGTCTGAAGGAGAAAATTATTATTTCAAATAAAAATCATTATTTCTAACCTCGTCAATGTCTTGACTATATTTTCTAGTCATTTTGCAACTCATTTGATAAATATAAGTGTGAGTTTTCATGGAAAACACAAAATTGTCTGGGTGACCCCAAACTTTTGAACGGTAGTGTACACGTACGTACACACACACACACACACACACACACACACACACTTTATTTTTTCGTGCTGCTATTGAAGTACAAGCAAAGAATGAACGGAGCGGACATTGGGGAGGCAGTGGACCAATAGGATGCCTCAAACCCGGGACTTCTGTCGTACACCGGGGTTTGAGACATCCTATTGGTCCACAGTCTCCTTTGATTACGCCTCAATGCCTGCTGTATTTGCCTCTTATTAATAAAACTCCCTGGAAAACCCCTTTAATGAGATATTCCCAGATGACCTCACTACTGATCACAGTATAGAAATTGTCAGGATCCTCTGCGCTGCTACTGCAAATAACCATGGAAACAATACATGAGTCGTTACTGTGACAACCCTACACATAATTTGCCTTCTGGCTTCAGATCTTGGGGTGGATTTATTTTTTCGCCATATTAAACCCCAGTTAATGAACTGGAAGGATCAGGAGTTGCAGACAATGGTGATAAAACAGAGATCATATGATGATATATTGTGGTAAATAAAGAACCTGTGACGGATATATCAGAACAACTGCTTGACCGCTAGGGCATCTGCAAACGTTGCATAAATGCTACAGAATTTTAATCCAAAATTTCCATGCAGAAATTCTGCAGTATTTTTCAAGATAAATTAACATGCTGCAGATTGAGTATTCACAGCGCAGGTCAAGTTCCGCACATGTTTTCTGCAGATTTTATCCACAGCGTGTTTATGAGATTTGTTCAAATCTGATGCACTTTGCTGCTACTGTATTATGCTGCGGAATTTACACAACGTGTGCAAGAGCCAGTAGAACATTTCTGGACTACCAAGTCAAATTACAGGAAATTTAGATAAAAACTTACGTTAGTACATGGAATTTTTGCTGCAATTTTTTAGTTAGAAACTGTAATAATAGAGACATTTTATATAATAAATTCCCAGAACCTGAATCAGGTTTTAAGCCTTTGGATGTAAACAAGAATGCTTTTATTCACTTACAGTAAACATCTTGAAAATGCAGAGAATTGTATCCAAAAAATATAATTTTTCATTAAAAGGGGTTTTCCATGAACATCACTTATCACCTATGCACAAAATAGGTGATGCCTGATCACTGGGGGCATGACCGCCACTCCAATCATATCGGGGACCCCCTTTTCTCGTTATTATCAGGGTCCCCTGCAATCAGACACTTATCACCTTTTCTGTGAAAGGTAGTATGTGTTAGTAATGGGAAAAGCTCTTTAAAAGAGTTGTCCCAAAATCAAAAATTATCACCTAGCCCCATCAATCGTGTGCATAGGTGATAATTTTTTATTCCGGAACAACCCCTTTAAGCCATGAATAAGATATATTTCCATAAAACCGGAAACCCTGTTTACTTGGGTTCTCAGGACAATTCCGGTCCATATGCCCTATTGCCATGAGAGATATTTTGAATGTGTGAGTGGGGGTCATCTTCACTAGACAACCCCTTTAAGCTGTTCATCTAAGCTTGCCAAATGTGACATGGAAAAAGGATCAGGAAGTCAAGAATTACTTACTTTACGAATGATCTCTCCAACCATTCCATTCCAAACGCCATGTGGGTCCTTGGCGCCGTACCGACCATCTTTCACCACATGTAATGTATAGTTAAACTCCAAGGCTTCAGCGAGTTCAGATAGAAGATCCACACAATATCCTTCCAGTACACCAGAGTCTGCCATCATAACAAAGGGCTGTTCCTGTTGTAAAGATATTGAAGTGTAATGTCAAATTACGATAAACAGGAAAAGATGATCATTGCTAAAATTGCCTCACCACCGGGTAGAATGTTACATCAAATGTTCAATTTCTATCTTATATGTGATTTAATCTAAAATATAGTATTTCGACATAGGAATGTATGTATTCATAAGAGAGGGATCTTGTTCTCGACAAAGTCAACATTATCAAATACTTACCAAAATGGTGGTGACAGTCACAGTTTTTGGAATTTGACGCTTTGTTCTTTCCTATGAATAAAATGTAGCATTGACGTAATAAATATAAGTGCACAAATTAAATGATCACATTAAAGGATACAGCAACTAGTAAAATGGACAGGATTATCGAGAAAAATGCTGGCCTTTATGGTATCACGATTGGTGTTAAAGTTGGTTAGACCACAGATAGTGATTTCAGGCCAGGAAGCCAATATCACTGCTGTCTTTATGGATTCAGCCTTAGTTTCTGTAGCGACAACATAGATCTCATATGGCGCTACATATATTTATTAAATAAAATGGTCATTCTTCGTTTTACGTGGTCTTCTGTATTATTTTTCAGCAAAAACTGGAGCAGAACCTGTAAGGTAGAAAACAAATCTTTCCTCTGCTTAGATCCATTGATGGCCAAGAAATACATAGACCTAATATACGGCCACTTAAAGAGGACCTGTCACTAGGTCATATAAAGTGAACCAGCACCTTACTATCGCCGTCTCCTGGTCTGCAGGGTGTCTTCTTCACCCAGCGTGGTCTAGTGAGAATGTTGTTCTTGCAAGACCATGCTGGGTAAAGACAGAGTGCCCGATCATCGTGAGAATAGAGCGGAAGACAGATCAGCGCAGAGGACAGATCAGCGCAGAGGACAGATCAGCGCAGAGGACAGATCAGCGCAGAGGACAGATCAGCGCAGAGGACAGATCAGCGCAGAGGACAGATCAGCGCAGAGGACAGATCAGCGCGGGACTTGGAGGCAGAGGACATGGAATGAAGGATGTCTTCTGCACTGTCATCCACCGATGATAGGACAGCGTGAGAGGTTGTGAGGTATCTCCCCTTTAGGAGAATCACTGGCATTGACGCCCCCTTGGCTAGTCAGCTATTCATTACCATATTTGGCGCCAAAACAACCGGGGGCCCTATCTCGGAAATGGGGGGGGGGGGGGTGTATAAACAAAAAAGAAAGAACCGCTGAAGTCCAGGAGATGGCAGGAGTAATGGGAGACTGCTGGTTCACTTTCTATGACCTAGTGACCGGTCCTCTTTAAAGAGCTCTAATCTTGGGTTTCATACAGACACTGACACTTCGTTAACACATGGCTGTTGCTGCCATATGGAAGACATGTTGCAAGTGTCTCAACCTTTTTTTAGAAATCCTAGTAACCATGGAAACACTTGTTGCTATCCTCCGTTTTCTTATGTTGTTTCTCATGAATAGTCCTACCTTAACGTGAAATCCATCTGATTCTTCAGCACCTTGAAAAAGAAGAAAGTAATTTTTATATAAGCACGGCATAACTTCCTAGTCCAAATGTAAATCCCTTCTAGGCATGAAATATTATTCACATTCATGATAACAGCCCATGAATTGGATTACTCAGAGAACAGTAGGGCATTCTCGGGGCATAAACAAGGGTCAAGAAGGAAGTCCGGACCACTGAAGAAAGACGTCCTTGTCTTCAGAAACTTGATGCCCTTTAAATGACATCAAAATAGAATTATAAGCAAAAAAATAAGCAATGGCTTGTCCAACTCCAATCGCATTGCCCCTTTTTTCTGAGAGTCTTTATTTTTTTCTATATAATCTTTGGCAAGACTTGGAAGTGTTGTAAAACAAGACTGGATGTTTTCCTCCTCTCAGCTTGAGTTGACTGTTCCGAGAATGCATCGTCTTGTTACCTTTTCAAAGCTTTCCTTACATAAAAGTTCTTTTCAAGTCAAGCTGAAGAGCTGCTCAAAAATATTCCAAGAAAACCCGTATATCAATTGCTGCTGTCAGATGCCCCAGTGCCTCACAGTATGAGACTGGCAAAACCTTTATCTGCTCTTTATTCCAGCTGTCCTCCTCTATGGAACCATAAATAATTGGGGGTTGATATAAAATATTTCTGCGCTGTGAACCAGTAACGTCCAGCGAGATTCCACCAGGGTTTAATTGCTCATTTGCTATGACAGATATTACATGCAGCAAACAGCAGAAGAAATATGTGGGGATGTAGACCACGCTTCAAGTCCTTAACGCTCAAGATTTTTTTTTTCTTACATTTTTTTCTTCCACTTTACCTTTCACTTAAATTAATGGAGACCCTAATAAGGGTCGTTTGTATTACTAGCACCTATGGTGTATGTGGGCTGTCATTTGGGCATCTCTACCTTTCTTGCCTCTTGAGTACTAATCCAAGTAGGCACAGAGGGCTGACAATGGGAGTCACTTACACAACACTGACAGACATAGAGAGAGCGGGGAGGGTTGGGGGACCAAAGACAGCTATTTTGGAAGCAATGGATAACTAAGTATAGTGACCATGGTTACAGCAGGGAGAGCAGCTCACATCTGAAGAGAAGGGATCATTCGTGACAATGTCTACATCTTATTAGTTATGCAGAGACGTTCTTATAATACCGGCAACATATGGCGTGAAATCTTGGATAATGTTCAGATTGAAGTATGGTAAGAAGGTTAACCAGACCATAGGGAATCCTGTAAATGATGGGTGTAACATAAAGACTACATTGTAACGCTTATACAGAGACATATCTGAGTTGAATTGGATCCAGATGACTGTTCTACAATATTAGTCTGCTGAGAACCCGGCTCAGTAATTATTTCTTTGCTATAAAATGAACTATGTCTTTATAGAAGAGGTGATTTTCACATAAACATGCAGTAAAACATACGGGTCAGGTTTATTTTATGCTGGGAACATAAAGAAGACTATATATTTGCATTGATGTGTATGTTACTATGGCAGGAGACAGTCAGCATCCAGTAATACACCTGTCTGACAGCAGTCCATTATAAAGGGTATACAGAACGACCGAAATAATATAGTCATGTACGGTCCTCCAATCTGCTGGTTCTGTCACTCAAAAGGACCGGAAACCAACATTCACTGTGGGAGATTATTTAGGGCAAGTAACGCGGTCATTGGAGAATGTAGGTGAATGTTACTCTGAGGGTGTCTCATTGGTCCGTAAAAAAACCTATGGGTGCCCTTAAATAAAAGACCAGGGCACTAACGTGGATCCTTAAAGTGGGCCTGACTGCTCTGCGGACACATCTGGTTTAGTAAATATCTGTATTCCAGATGAAATAACAATTCTGGAGCATCTTTTCTTAGAACTCTGCGTTGTGCCATTCTTCTGTTATTCCTCCTGGAAATGTATGAATTGGCAGCTGGGCGTTATCTTTTCCCTTGTCAATAGGGTGTGTCCCTACCTAGTCTTAGGGTCCTGTTACACGGCCCGACGTGGGCTGTGTAAATTAGCGCCGATCAACGAGACCGCTCATTAATGGGCGCTCGTTTGATACTTTCACAAGGAGCTATGTATGGGGACGAGCCCTCATTACTACGATCGCTCTTCCCCATACATTTCCATCATGTCACTGTCAGCACTGATTAGATGGCATCAGAGCGAGCAAGGAGATGCTCCATAGCCGAGGAGAATGAGAAAACCCAGTTTTCAATTTATTCATTCATTTTTAAGAGGAATAACAGAGGAATGATACCATGCAGAGTTCTAAGAAAAGATGCTCTAGCATTGATATTTTATGGAAAATTCAATTATTTACTAAAACATACATGTCAGGAGAGAGGACAGCTCCTCTAAACTATTTATTGGTTTAAACCCTAACGAAGCTAAACTAATGCATGCAGTTGCACCGGCCAAAGACCCCCTCGACCAGGACTGGCCTTAGGGGAGTGCGACCTGTGTGGTCACACAGGGCACATCAGATCTCCCTATTGAAGGTGGTGCCACTTGTTACTACCACAAATTTTGGTATTAAAATGTAAAGCAGTTTTTACCGCACAGTTATTATATTTTGTTTACTTACTAGATTTGGTATTATCTGAGCACTGTATGGTGGTATATACATTGTGTTGTACTGCGGCTGCAGTGTACGGTGGTGGTGGCGGCGGCTCAGTATAGTATCGTTATTTAGGTAACTTTATGGAAGTGTTATTCGGCCGACGTATGGCACCGTTATTGGGGCATCATACTGTATGGCGCTTATAATTATCTAAATAAATTAGGCACGTGAAGGAGATTTACTAAGCAAAATGCGCCAGATTTCTAGCGCAAATTGTGACAAAAAAAGGTGAATAAGGTGTTCACCAAATTTATCATGTGTTTTAGACTCCTATTGTGCCTTCCTAGACAGTTTTGAAAAGTATCTAAAAAAAAGTGGCGAGGCTAGGAGTCCTAAAATGCGCCAGATTTGTAAACGGCATGCACTATTTTAGCAAAAAACATTCATGTAAAATGCACCAGCCGTGAGGATGTGAGGGAGAGAAAAGATTCGAACAAGTCTAGAAAGATGCGGCAAGTTTATCATTGAAATTGGAGCAGTTTCCGCCTGTCTGGTCTAGTTTTATCCCGCCTATCTTTAAGAGCGTATTAATACACTACATTGGATTTGTACACTGTATGACAGTACACCATATGGCAATAGTATCCAATGCATACTAATACAAGCCTCATCTTGGCCAATCTGATGCACGATGAGCAGTCACATGACCCTTTTAGATTTGGTAGAAGTACTTCCTGTCGTTAGTCTAAAACAATGGGAAAATGCTGATTGGTCATAAGGGATGTGCTTCATTTTTGCATCCAAATATCACTTTGGTTATTCAACATCTCATATTCCTTTACCATCAATGTAGGATCTACCGTACATATCTTTTCCCCTAAAGTCATATACAACTACAGGAGATATAAAATATAGACCATAAATCTTCAGACGACTTAAAATACGATGGCTATTGGTAGCACTAAGGATAGCGCCGGCTCCTCGGCTTCATCTCCCTTGTTCTTGAGAAGTATTATGGTAATTAAGACACGTCGCAGTTGTAATGTTCATTTCCATAAATTATTCTACTGACCTGCGTCCCCCATCCACAGGATGACAAGTGTGAAAACCAGCATCAGGGATTTCTTCATGGCTGTCACTAGGAAATATAAGAAAAACAGATATTCTAATTATGTTCACTTTCCAAATCCGTTTCTTTCTGTCGCCAAGGATATAGGATTTTAGTCCTGTTACCAGGGTTATCGCTCTTGTTTCTCGTCCAATAATTAGCAGCTCCTGGATTCAATCACCATAGTCACATACCCCAGGATAAGTATAGGGGGTAGGAATTATCTGTCCTTTTTAGATGTAATGTAGACTATAGGGTGTATAGGCGGATTAAACATGATGGGCTACCCGTAGAGCCAGACCTGCCCCTTTAATCACAGGGATACATTTATCGTAATTGCAAGAGCTTTAAGTGGGGGGGGGGGGGGGGGCTCTATATAATATAATAAGGTAGGGTTGGGGTTGGGACATGCTTTTTTTATGGTTATTTTTGGTTATTAAATAGTAATAATAATAATAATAATAATAATAATAATAGGGATCACCAATCAAATTACAACACAGAGGCAGAACATAAAGGGACCCAAAATCTGTAACAGGGTCACCACCTACCATGTTTTATTTATAATACTAATAAGGAAGTGAGTCTACACGGAACTCTTGAATTTGCATGATGAGGGACAATATATAAGGAGGACAGGATATAGTTTAGATTATACCCCCTGAGGAAGCTAAAACAGCGAAACGCGCGTTGGGGTGTTATTTCTGTGTTACATGGACCACGTGGATCGCAGGCTCACCACACCAGTGGGTAAGATCTGAGACATTAACTTCCTCTGGTTGATTCCAGATTGGAAGTACCTTTCACCTTTGGGTACATTTAGGCCATATTCCCTCTGGATATATGGCACCGGGGTTCTTCCTCGGAATACACGTGTTTGCAGATCGCTAATTAAGATGTTTAGCATATGCGGTACATGATATTTCGGTTATGTTACATATTGGACAGCAGTTGATTTGGATTATGCACTATTACAATTTACTTGCTGACCTCATGACCTTGCATTTGATACTTGAGTTTACCGCAGCTATGTCCCTGTGTTAAGGTATATGTGTATACTATGCCCTGTGATTTGGTGGTGCATCTGTACCATTCCTGCGATTCTACAGTAGTTTCGGAGTGGTCCATACATAACTTTCTTCTTTTTTTAGAAACCTCGCTTTGTTTTATTGTGTATGTTATATGTTTATATATTTATCTGTAATAAAATTTATTTTCTACAATATGTGTAGCCCTGTGACTCGTCGTTCTCAATTTCTGTATAAGTATAGGGGGTAGGAATAATCTGTCCTTTTTAGATGTAATGTAGACTATAGGGTGTATAGGCGGATTAAACATGATGGGCTACCCGTAGAGCCAGACCTGCCCCTTTAATCACAGGGATACATTTATCGTAATTGCAAGAGCTTTAAGTGGGGGGGGGGGCTCTATATAATATAATAAGGTAGGGTTGGGACATGCTTTTTTTATGGTTATTTTTGGTTATTAAATAGTAATAATAATAATAATAGGGATCATCAATCAAATTACGACACAGAGGCAGAACATAAAGTCCCTAGGACCCAAAATCTGTAACAGGGTCACCACCTACCATGTTTTATTTATAATACTAATGCCTTCTTATGTGGCAGAGGGCCTTCTGTGGCACCGGTACCTGGGTGCAACTACTACTTCTCCACCCCTGTTATGACCCAAAAAAATCAGAAACACACACATGGTGCTCTAAATAGACACCATATTGATCACCATACAGTGCAATTTTTAGCCTACAATTTCAATTGGTTGAGTACGGTCCATTCAGTCACAATATTACAACACATGTATTATCCCATTACTCCCATTGTTATTGGCCACCTAGCGAGGCATGGAATCTATGAGAAACACAGTACTGTATATGTCCCATGTACTTCAATTTCATCAGTTAGAAAATATTCAAGGTCTTAATGGGTGGGAAGTAATAGAAAAAAAAAAATCATAAACACTTTGGAAAGAATTTAAGAATTCCAGGTCATAATGAGAGGCCCAAGGGTTTTCGGGAACATCATAATTACAGACAACATCCATTAAAAAGTGCAAGGTCTGGAGAACGCGGGGTGCCATGGGTTCATGGAGAACAATGTAGTCCACTATTTTAATTGCAGGCAGAATAAATATTATCTTCTTCTCCAGCCAACCATGAAGCTGTTGTTGGAATGATTTCACATTGATGTGAAGGCCAAAACATGGTAGAACGCGGTAATGGGAAGTGTGGACTGTAAAATACACAGTTCTAAAGATTAGAGGAAAAACCAAGTTAATGCTCCTTCTCCGCTGCATAGACACTATTTTTGAAGTCTAAATAGTGACAAACTTTAACCAAGGTCGGTTTCCCACGGCTGTTATCTGGCCACAACTACCGGACCCGCACAGTTCTACTAACTGAACTTAGAACGCCATAAAATCATATTCAGCAGAACCGACTAGGTCTAGGTGTTGCAGCTAGGATACGGATACAAAAATGTGTTCACATTACGCTTTTGGAAACCGGGCATAAAACATTGATGGTCTCTCCTTAGGATAGGCTATCATTACGGATTGGATGGGGTCCAACCACTGGGACCAATCCCAATCAGCAGAATGAAGGGGCTAAGGCACCTCTATTTTATTATTCGTCAGTGAGTTGGACCTCAACAGATCACATGTTAATGGCCTATCCTAAGTACAGACCATCAATGTTTTACTGCCGGTAAACCCCTTTAATCAAAATAATAGGTAAAACAGAA
Organism: Rhinoderma darwinii; assembly: GCF_050947455.1. NCBI lineage: Eukaryota > Metazoa > Chordata > Amphibia > Anura > Rhinodermatidae > Rhinoderma > Rhinoderma darwinii. The sequence goes on along the minus strand of NC_134696.1, from coordinate 30,512,670 downwards.
ATTTGACCCAAGTAATTCAGGTTTCCCATTTACAAAGTTGTGAAGTATATTTAAGAGGTAATTCCACCAAATACATATTTCCCGTTAACGAAATATTTTATGAATTTACCAGTATACTTTAAAAACTAAGAGTCTGTTAAATTGATCGGTCTTATTATGTTTGTACCTTGCTCATAGCATAACATTTCTGATGATTTCACTCTGAGCTCCTGTGCCGGCAAACATCATTCTGTGGCAACTAGCCCCTGCAGATGATGTACATTTACATCATTCTGCGTTAAGGTGTTAACTAGAATCCTAGCAGCAGAGGCAGAGTGTGTTGATCTTGGGAGAGGCAGTGACCTTTCTTATAACAACATATAGCAGGGCTGACAATGATAGGAGATAAGTGCAATTATGTGTATAGGAGAAAAGATGAAAGTGGAAGGCCACAGATGACAATTATATACTGCAATGTACAGGGTGACCTCACGTGGCAGTAGTAATAATAATAATAGTAGTAGTAGTAGTAGTAGTAGTAGCAGCAGCAGCAGCAGAAGTAGACCAAGGCTACAGACAACCCAGTGCATGAAAATGGTGGTGTAAAAAATACTTCTATTTTATATAATCTCGGTAGATTTAACTTGAACGAGGTCCAATATCTATTGGATTGCTATGTGTTACATACTTTATTAGTGTCCTTGAACAGTGGCATAACTACCGCTATAGCAGCCGTAGCGGCTGCTACGGGGCCCGCGGCATGAGGGGGCCCGTGTCGCCCGCCGGCCCGGGCCCCCACCATGGCCGGAGGCTCCGCTAGCTGCCACTATGGCTGCTACAGCGCGACGCCACTGAACACTACGGCAGAGCAGGGAGGTATCTCCCTGCTCTGCCATTAAAGGGGTTGTTCCCACATAAGACATGTATCCCCTATCCACAGGATAGGGGATACATGTGTGATCGCTGGCAGCGATAGGGAGAACAGGGGACCGAAAGTCCCCCAATGTTCTCCATGAGAAACCTCGGACTTCCGGGGTCTGTGTCGGAAGCTCCGTAGAAATTAATGGAGCGCCGGTCGCGCTTGTGCGCATGCGTGACCAGCGCTCCTTTCATTTTTATTGAGCTGCGCAGACTCCGGAAGTCAGAGGTTAGTCATGGAGAACTTCGGGGGACTTTCGTTCCCCCGTTCTCCCTATCGCTGCCTGCGATCACACATGTATCCCCTATCCTGTGGATAGGGGATACATGTCTTTTGTAGGACACACTATAGGTCGGATTATTTTGGCGGGTTGGGGCTGCATGGCGTTACCTACAGGGGGGGCTGTATAGCGTTACCTACAGGGGGGGCAGCTTTATGGCGTTACCTACAGGGGGGCTGTATGCGCTATCTACAGGGTGGGCTGTATGGCGTTACCTACAGGGGGGGCTGTATGGCGTTATCTACAGGGGGGCTGTATGGCGTTATCTACAGAGGGGTCTGTATGGTGTTATCTACAGGGTGGGCTGTATGGCGATAACTACAGGGGGGGCTGTATGGCATTATCTACAGAGGGGTCTGTATGGCGTTATATACAGGGGGGGCTGTATGGCACTATCTACAGAGGGGGCTGTATGGCGTTATATACAGGGAGGGCTGTAAAAAAGGCACTATCTACAAGGGGGGGTTGTGTGACACCCAGGGGAGGGGGGGGGCCCAGTCAAAAGTTTGCTATGGGGCCCAGTCTTTCCTAGTTACGCCCCTGTACTTGAATATAGTATAATCACGTATTTGATTGATATTGTGACAACATAATTGTACATTGTTTCTACCAGCACTACATGCAGTCGAAAAAATGTAAAGATCAGACTTTGATTTGCTTTTGGAGAGCAGAAAATTATTTAGCTCCAATTTACGGATTTAATTGACAGCGAATAAGTCAAATGTTTTTTCTGGAAGCCCAATAAATTAGCTAATACATGGTTTCAATTACATGGTAAACATATGTCCCGAAAAACTATTTGGCAGTTATCTGCGAACATATTTCATTAGCGGATGCTATACACAGATCTCACAGTAAGCTGAATATAGAAAGATCCGTTGCCTTTACTTGCATAATATTGCAATCCTTCGAGAGGCTTGTGAGGGAAAAATGGTCTGAAAGAAACCTTTACAGTCTCAAAATATCAAATACAAGGGAATATTGAATAAATACAATGTGGTTGAAATAATCCGCACACAAGGGAACAAGCATTGGCTTTGTATCAAAAGGCCCTTCAGTAAAATATTCACATCCTGTGTAATGTATTTGACCTGGATGGTGGGTTTAAACAGTCCATCAATCTGCTCCCTTGGTTACTATATTTTACAAGGAATATCCAGGTGAGGTTTAGACTTGCACACATTTTTCTTGGAAAAGTCCCTTTTTGGAGGCCCAGTCGCTGTTATCTGTTATGTTTAGAAGATTATGCAACTTGATGGGGACTATATTTGGCCTATATACAAAAAGTTACACTATGAGGTTGAAAAACATAGTTATGTTCATGTTGTTTTGATTAAGAAGCCATAGATATCCATGTGAATCAGCTTTGCAAAAAGTCTTTAATGAAAACATCCTACTGCTCTGTGTATACAGCTCCTATGCAAAGCTATGTGTCACTATAGTAACAGACTACAAACAATAGTAGTCATACAAAAGTCACACTCCCTTTTATCTGTCCCCCTACTTCTTAGGCTTCATTCACATCTGCATCAGGGCTCCGTTTATGAGTTCCGTCGGAGCTTTCCATCAGGGGAACCCATGAACGAAACCCTGACTGAAACAAACGGAAACCAGGTTTCCGTTTGCATCACCATTGATTTCTATGGTGATGGATCCGGTGCAAATGGTTTCCATTTGCCACCGTTGTGCAAGTGTTCTGTCATTTTGATGGAATCACTACCGTAGTCAACTACATTGTGCAAGAGTTTCATCGTTTTGACTGAGTCAATACCGGTGACAAACGGAAACCATTTGCACCGGATACGTCACCATTGAAATCAATGGTGATTCAAACGGAAACCTATGGTTTCCGTTTGTTTCAGTCAGGGTTCCGTTCATGTGTTCCCCTGACGGAAAGCTCATATGGATCCCACGAACAGAGCCCTGACGCAGATGTGAACAAAGCCTTACTAACCTATTTAATATACGTTACAAAATATTCAATTTCACTATATCGATTTTGGAAGGGAAATTAAGTTAGCTACATAAAAACACTTAAGTCTCATGCACATGGCCGTAATTTTGATCCGCAATTACGGACCGTAATTGCGGAGCTCATCATGGACCCATTCATTTCTATTGCCCACGGCCACCTTCCCGTATAAATTGACGGGAAGTTGTCTGGGCCGTAGGAAAGCTATTTTTTGTGTTTACGGTCCGTGATCCCATACTTTATAATGGGAGAACGGCCGGCAAATGCGTGTGACTGTCCTGGCCTTACATACCTTCTTTTTGGAAATCACCGAACCACAAATCTGCACTCCTGTAATAACAATAAAAACATAAAAAATAAAAGTTAAATATGTCCAGGTGCATTATGTGGCATGCGTTGTAGTCTATTGTTCACTGTAAACAGTAATATTATTACACCTACAGATACCATATCGCAGAAACATTCTCCCATATGGAATTGCTTCCAGGGGAGAATATCTCTATAATGTTGCGTTGTACAGTGGTACAGATATGGCAGAACATTGAGTGCCAAGAGATGGGACTATGATAATAAATTTACAACTAAAAGACAGGACAGAGGGCACATGGAATGCGCGCTGTATTGTTTGCCTCTAGCTCTGTATTTTATAGCCGTTGACCCCCCACCATCAGAGACCACCATTTAATTCGGTACACTCAGTAGCATGGCACAGAGTAAGGGAAGCAAAATTGTATTCACCAAGTATCCTCCTCCTGTCACCCTCATCATCTCTCCAATGATCTCCCAATCCCTTTTGATTCTGGGTTTGTAGTCTGTTACTATGTTGACACAGATTTGCATAGGAGCCGTATACACAGAACAGAAGGATCATTTGCATAAAGACTTTTTGCAAAATTGATTACATTTTTATTTGATTATGTTTGGTTGTGTCGACTCTCTGGTGACCATGTTGCACTGTATATAAGAGGAATGTCCTCATAGTGTAATACCACGTCATAATATGCCTATATAACATGGTCTCAACTGGTGCTTCTCAGTATACGCTGGGCTGGCGAGGCCACAACCTTGCAGTACAGTCTTTGCTGAGAATACCCGGTTTAGTTTTTTTTAATGAATACTGTAACTACTTAGTTCTATTTTTCTGATACGGAGCTCTAAATCCCTGTATAGATATAAACCTAAATGATAACATTCTCATTGCCTGCAGCCACCACTAGGAGTAGCTCTCTGCATACTGGTTTATTATTGAGTTCAATGTATAACAGTATGCACCTTCAAAAACCTTTGATATGTCTTACAAACATAACAAATTTTAATCGGGGACGACGACGCCAATGAGACCCCAACTGTTGCTGAAATGAAGGTGCAGAAGCGCTCAGCTGTGTGCTCTGTACCTTTGGCTGTGATCGACGCTCCTTATTAGGCTTAAGATGTGCTTGCATAGGACGTCTGTGAGCCTATATTTAGTCTAACGAGGAGTGCCGATCACAGCCGAAGGTGCAGAGAGCTTATTTCAAAGAAGACAAATTTATCCTCAGCACATCCACAAAATATGGTATAAAAAGAGTTTTATTTGGTCATCTTTAAAAAATCCATAGACGACACAGGTAAGGAGTGTCACAGCTTACGCGTTTCGAACATAAGTTTTCTTACTCATTGTAAGAGCTCTTTTTATACAATATTTTGCGGATGTGCGGAGGATAAATTTCTCTTCTTTGAAATATTGAATTTCTTGCCTGCCTACAAGCCCCCCTTCCAATTGCACGCCTTTGAAGAACTACAGATTTCAGAACGAATACTGGGTGAGCACACCTTTGGATTTCTTGCTGCTGTTTTTCTCTCCTTTTTGTGCAGAGAGCTTCTTCACCTTCGTTTCGGCAACGATGGAGGTCTGAGCACCTGGACCTCCATCAATTAAAACTTCTGATACGTCACTATGACATAGCAAAAGGTTTTGTGAAAGTCGAGTTACATTTTAAGCGCCCCCTAGTGGTGGCTGCAGGCAGCCAGAACTGTATTTTTGACTGTGCTTGGAGCGGTGTCAGAAAAATAAAGCTCTGACCACTATTATTTTTCACCTATTTAGAGTTTAAAAAAACCCCAAGGGTGGATAATACATTGAAAGGTCACAATTTCTGCAAAAAACATCTAAATGTGTCTGAGACAGTGAAATTAGCATTGGGTACAGTGACCAATGTGAATGGTGACATTCTCTATAAAGCGCTGTGGCATATATTAGTGCTACATAAGCAACTGAAAATAAAGAAATAATAGGGAACTGCTATGTATAGATTTTTATTATGTTTTATACATTTGGGCTCTTCGTTGCAATACCCCTAACTGCCTCTTGGCTGGCACTTTTCACAATAGTGCTCTAAATAAGTGATCAAAAGGACATACTTGTATATCAACCCAAATAAACAGCAGAAAATTAACCCTTGATTAACCATTAGCGACATATTAAACCAAGTTTATTATATCCCCTGATCAAGTACTCATTTTATTTTTTCAAACCCTTCCCACAAAAATAACAGTTTTTGAATTTAGGTAAATGTCATAAGAATCTGTATAGAAAATAAATGTCTTCACGAGTGGTATTTTCTTTGCAATGTATAATATATTTCAATTTAAATATTATCTTAATGAATACATTTTCTGTGAATTTCTACGTTTTTTTTGTTTCAAGTGAAACCCCACCCTTCTACAAAGCGAATGTGGCCCCTTTTTCAGTAATGCACAATAGTGATATATCTTCTACAGACTTTAATTCACAAGATTGTGCAAGATCTTCAGAATTTCTCACAAAATGACGTGTTCTCCAAAGCCAGATATAAGATATTCTGATGCGTTGCTAGGTAATTGAATCAGTAAAACATTTCACTAAAAATAGCCCCGTTGTTTATCCCACCTTAACCTGTTCCGGTTCTGTACGGCTACTCACAAAATTACGTTCAAATGTACCTTTGTTTTTAATCATATTACCTTAAAGCAGTAATACGCCGACTAACAGCAAACTTTTTTTTTTTTTTACGTTTTCAAAAAAATCTATAAAAAAAAAAAAAATGTTTTACAAAGATGTAAAACATTTTTACAAAAATTCACTAAAAATTCTTATTAGAGAAAACATCGGATACTTTTTCCAAATGACATCAATAACGAGGACATAATGATAAAAATATCACAATACAAAAATAAAAATAACCTTGTTGTTATTTTGGCTTTTCAACTACTCTTGAATGATGATAAACCTTTAGTTGTATGTGAAGAGCAATATTTAAACAATCTAGACTATTTTAAAGGCATAGTAAATCAAGTCTAAAGTTTTACATAAAAATATATTCACAAAAAACTGATTTTGTTTCATTAAACAAAGAAAAAAAATACAAAAAAAAAATTAAAAAGACAATTTTTAGAACAGTGTAAGAAAACAATCACTGTTAAAATTAATTCACAAATTGCCCTTTTATAAATGAGGGGAAATTCTTACCACTTAATTTTCCTCCTGGAAGGAGAGTCCTGTGTCTGCAATTCTCCTCTCAGCAGCAATGAGAGAGAAAGGAGCTTCTCAGGAAAACATTGCAAATCCTTCAGTTTCAATAGGAGATTCTGAGGATTCGAGGAGGAGGAGCGAGCCAGCAGTATAGTTTAGTGGCCCCTTATTGGAATGTATTACTGCTTCTATTTTTCTCGGTGATTGACTGGAGGATAATTATCTGTTCCCTTTGGGAGAATAATAATATATAGCAATATTATACAACCAGACTGTATTGGGAGCAGCATTCATAAATTCATCTGGGGGAAAAGGAAGATTTGAAAAGCGAGGATTGTTTTTGTTCTTCTATGTGCAATAATTACTTGAGACAGAAAACACACAAAAGTGAATTAAAAAAATAAAAAAAATCGAGAAAAACAAAAACAGATGTACATTGCAAAGAGAATACAGCGCATTTTTATCATCTATTTCATTGATTGAACATTTACATTTTATTTTATTATATGGTCTTTTCTTTCAATATATTCAAAACGTCATTTTATTAGGCTTTGTGCTAACACATGTAAATGTTGCGCTTTTGTAAAAGACTGGTGTAGAATATTTGCAATAAATTAAAAAAATGGGTTACATTAAATCAAGGTGCAAATTGTGGTTTTGAGACGTCAACCATCTTTAAAGATGGACGGACAGGTGGAGCAGCAATGAGAGTTACACAGGTTGCAACTGAATCTGGACCCTTTGGCTTGTAGATCCCTTAAGTCTCGATACAATGCAAGAGAAAAGCACCAATACAACAGGGTGGTGTGTTGCCACTTGTTAATTGCACATCGATATAGTGAAGCTAGGCAGAACTTTCTCATTATACAAATGAACACACCAAATAATTAACAAAATAAAAATTAAGGCAAAAAAATTACTTCTTTAAAACTCCCTGATTCACTGGGAAGTTGTCACCGGCGCCTGAACGGGATGGACGTGCTGATGCATGGTCACCATGGGCAGCTCTGCATGATGTTAGGCAGCTATGCAAATTACCTTAGGTGCTAAAAGGTTAATAGTGAAATAACCCAAAATAGAAATGGACCCAAGCAGCAGTTCAATGTCTCCTACTGTCAACTTTAGACTTGTTTTACATTATACATATTAAAAGGCACAACACCATGTCCTTATGCGGTTCTACTGAACCAAACGTCGATCACTATAACAGGACCATGGGGTGTCCCGATGTTGACATCATAATACAGGGGGTCGAGATTTTTTATTATACAGCAGTGTGAAATTAGTTTAGATGATGTTGTCCACTGCTGGTCTTGGAACTATTACATTGTTAAAACTTTGACCAACCAGAGGATTTTCTGGTGGACTGTTTTAAGACACTGCCTAATCTACTATCTTCTTATGTATTCCCATTTGCCAGCATTGCAGAGAACACCGCTTGACCCATGAATTACTACATTCTACTTCTTGTAACCGTATATTGTCCTATCACCTAATTTTACAATGACATAAATGACTGTCCATTGTAAATGCTGCTGGAGCCATTCAAACCTTTCACCTCTTCCCATAACCTTTAGGCCTCATGTACACATCCGTCGCCCATCGTATGGCCGCTAATGACGGATCCGTGAAACATGCACCGCACACGGGTGGCTTTCTTGTGCAGTCCGTTGTTTTAACGGGCCAAATGAATGGAATAGCCGAGACTGTTCCGTCAAAAACGGACAGGAGTAGGACCTGTTTTATTTTTGTTGGAACGGGCACACGGTTCCGTTAAAACAACAGAAGTGTGCATGGCCCCATAGAAATAAAGGTGTCAGTGTGCTACCTATTAAAAAAAACGGATAGCACCATGAAGAAAATAACTGAAGTGGGCATGAGGCCTTAGACACAGGTATTCACCTAACATTTGTGGATTTGGCACTTTACTTTCTGTTAGATACAATTGTGATCCCTTATTTGAGGTTTTTTTAGTGCTATAATAATAGCTAAACAAAATATGTCAAACAATTACCCCGTCGTGTTTACCTGCTGCAGTTTTATTCACAAAACTGGAGATTCCTGTAGACACTGGGTACAAAAAAAGTGTGCAAAAATGGCCAGCATAAGAAATGTACTAGAGCGTAAAGGCTATGTACACCTCTGGATGGCAATTTAAAAAAATAAATAAAAACGTCAGCCAGTGTGATTGGTGCAACTTTCTAAATAGTTTTTATTAAAAAATTTGTTTTACTTTTTAAGAAACAGCTGCTCTATGTTGTCTTTACAGATCAGCTGTACCATTCACTATGACCTGGATCCGTCAGTCCCGCGGACCTGACGGGTTAAGTGTCAGGGGGTCCCGCGTGTCTGACACGCAGGATCCACCTGTAATCTATCACATCTAAGTTTGAATTTAGATGAGCTGGATAACAGGTGGATCCTGCGTGTTAGAAATACGCAGGACCGGCTGACACTGAACCCGTAAGTCCCGTGGCCCTGACGGGTACAGGATTTAGAGCTAGATCCAGCTGTTATGTATAGAGAATACAGAGAAGCTGTATCTCAAAAAGTAAAATGAATTTTTAATAAAAAATATTTCAAAATTTGCACCAATCACACTGACGTTTTGGCTAAAAAAAATAAAAATACAAAATTGCCCTCCAAAAGGTGTACGTAGCCTTTAAATGGACACTAATTTTCAACAAACTTTGCTTAAATCAATTGAAAATAAGAATATAAAATGAATATAAGAAACTTTGTACACATCACGTCCTGGTTGGAGGTAATGTATATTCATTGTCCGGACACTGCAGTAACGTTATACTGTGTTTATGTGGCAGCTCATAGCTATATCGCTATATGCTGTATAAATGAATGGAGAGAAGTGTATGGCGCTGATTGGTCAGCGTCATACACTCCTCTGTACAACGCCCACTTGGTCAAAAACTAAAACACGCCCAGTTGTCCATTGAGAAACTCATTAGCATAAAGCTAAAATAGGTCATAACTCCGTCAAAAATGTTTTTATATAAAAAACACTGCTGTAATCTACATTACAGCGCCGATCACATCATGTATAATATAGGCCACTTTTAATGTGGTGACAGGGCCTCTTTAAAGGGAACCTCTCACCAGAATTTTAACTATCAAGCCAGCAATACCTGGTGAAAGTGGGTGAAAAATCATTGTGATCTAACCTATAAATATGTTCTAAGTCAGCTCTGTAACTTTAGAATTAAGTTTTTCAGTGGTCCCGTGCCATATGCAAATGAGCAGAAGAGAGTCAAATCTTCATTCGAAAAGAGTAAGATTTTCATTCCTCCAGTGTCTGAGTTGACTCCGCCTCCTTCTTTTTGATTGACAGCTCCTCTCACTGCAGCGCACACGAAATCCCGCGCTTGCGCATTGAGACACCAAAGTTGCTGTTCTCATTCTTTTACTGTGCATGCTCAGCGCTCACTGTGACGTCATCACCGTCGGTTCGTCTCCGAATCCAGGCCCCGTTTCCTGACAGCAGAGTGGACGAAGCAGTGCAGAGGTAAGAGTTTGTTGCTGTGCTGTATTGCCCTCCACCACACTTCTCGTCGGCAACAGTCATGCAACAGCTGGGTAGTATAGCACGCATGCGCGATGTTTTGAACGAGATTTAGCCAGACAGGGCCGGACAGGTGGCGGCGGTGGGCGGGGTTAAGAAGCTGCATCACAGAGTGAAAAATAATTACCATAAAAGGCGCGAAGACTTTAAACGACGATATTTACGGACAGAGGAGGACATCAGGAGAGAAGAGAACAGGAACGAACTTTGGACAGCTGCGGCCATTGAGGGGTCAGGCGGGTTTAACAGGTAAGATGTTGAGGACAGGATCTCTTTAATGAAAAAAAAAATGAACATTTTGCTGAGTTGAGAATGAAGGTTTATGGGGAGGTTGGGGGAGATCGCAGATGACCATTGCGTTTCATGCCAATATTATACAATCTTCCATTTATATTAACGGAGTGCTCGGTAGAACCTGATCAGGTATACAATGAGACGTTTAATACATGGTGGGCTGTCGTGGCAAATACTATGGCACGCTGTCATAGTATTGTTGATGATACTATGCTAACAAGTGCTGCTATTTCCTACTAAAACTAAAGTTAGTGACTTCCAGGACGGATTAGGAATAGAATCCTGTTAACAAGGTTTCATTTACTTACAATTTTTTTTTATCAGAATGAAACCCGGCCGCGCTCATCAATACAACTTCATTAACTGAATATATGACCCTGGCTGCTAGAATGACTTCTCCAATGTACAATCAATGGAGCGAGGTGATTACTAATTGACAGGGTAGTTAACATAATTCTTCTTGTAATTTACCTTTTCTACATGACAGGTCAATATATTGAGTGAATACTAAATAGGAAGATGCAATGTGGTCAGCCCTTAATACAGCATATATGAGCTTAGACAGCGGAATTAAAAGAGAAATACAGCAAGTTCATTGTAGTTTCATCTTTAGTGGCCAGACCTCATGTGTTCAGGTTTCCTGCACTCTCTAGGGAGGCATCTTGTTGGGTAATAATGTGGTTGCATGCCTGATAACATTGACTCGTTGGCTTCGCTTACCCCTCACTTCTTCCTACATACTTCGATAAATCCCTGCAGACGTTCCACTCCTCTGCTTTTCCTCTGAATCTTTGTTACTGTTTTGGTTTTCTGCAATTTCTGATTGGCCTCAGTCACACGGCAGTAGTAAGGTCAGTATATGGCATCAGTTTTTGTAAGTCAAAACCAGGAATCAATCATAAAAGGAGGAAAAACTGGAAAGGAAAGATTTGCACTTCCGTATTTCGGACCCACTCCTGGTCTAGGCTTACAAATACTGATGCAAATTACCGACCTAAATATGAGGTCATATTATGACAAATATCTTAGCGTCTCAAAATGGATTTTACTATACGTAGTGCTTTAATATACTGTATATTTTATAGACATAAAACACACATTACACACACACATAGATATATATATATATATATATATATATATATATATATATATATTCCTCAACATTTAATCGCAACACCAAGAAGGAAAAGTTTTGGATTTGTAGAAATCACGGGATCGATAACTACCCCAGCTGCTACGGGGCCCGCAGCATGAGACGGGGCCCGTGCTGCCTGCCAGCACGGCCCCCCCCCCCATGCCATAATGCCACAAGGCTGTAACAATGCCACAGTCCTTAGGACGTAGATACTATTGAACACTATGGCAGAGCAGGTAGGCATCTCCTGGCTCCGCCAATTACTAGGCTACAGGTTTACTGTCAATGGATCATGCCGGCCTACCCATGGATCTTGTTGGCGTTGTGGAGCAGCTCCGTTTGTCGTGGGAATGTGGCCTAGGTGAATAGAATTTTTTTGTTTTATTTGCTTGGGGGCACTGTCTACAAGGTGGAGATGGGGGCTGTATGGCACTATCTACAAGGTGGAGGTGGGGGGGCTGTATGGCACGGTCTACAAAGTGGAAGTGGGGGGCAGTTGGCCCTATATACAGGTAGGGCCGTATAGCACGGTCTACAAGGGGGGGCTGTGTGGCAGAATCTAGAGGGGGGCTGTATGGCAGAATCTACAGGGGGTGGGGCTGTATCGCACAATCTACAAGGGAGTCTGTATGGTGCTATTTACAGAAGGGGCTGTATGGAACAGCCTACAAGGGGGAGGTGGGGGGGGCACTATCTACGGGGGGCCGTATGGCACTGTCTACAAGGTGCAGTTGGGGGGCTATATGGCACTATCTACAAGGGGAGGTGGGGGGCATTATCTACAAAGGTGGGCTGTATGGCACGGTCTACAAGGGGGGAGGGGGCATCTACAAGGAGGGGTGTGACTACAGTGAGGGCTGTGTGGCACTATCTACAGGGGGGCTTATAGTATAGCACTGTCTACAAGGGGGCTGTACGGCAGAATCTACAGGAGGGGCTGTATGGCACTATCTACAGGAGGCCTGTATGGCAGAATCTACAGGGGGGGCTGTATCGCAATCTACAAGGGGGTCTGTATGGTACAATCTACAGGGTCGCTATCTACAAGAGGGGGCTGTGTGTGGCACCCAGGGGAGGGGAGCCCAGTCAAAAGTTTGCTATGGTGCCCAGCCTTTCCTAGTTACGCCCCTGATCAATAGACATGTTAATGATATGCAAATGATAAAAAAATGGGAAACAAAATATTCCAAACATCTTGATTTATTCAGTATTGAGTAGAAGCGCCACGCGCAGAAATACACGCACTTACACGCCTTGGAATGCTATCAATGAGGTTATTAATGGTTGTCTGATGAACGTTATGCCACACTGAATGCACTTGAGCACGCAAATCATCAAGATTGGCTGCTGGCAGAAACTTTGCAATTGCCGACCAATGACGTCCCAGATGTGCTTTATGGGAGACAAGTCCGGAGACGCCGCAGGCCATGGTAACACGTTTAGGCCACGCAGGTTGTTCACTGTAGCACGAGCAACATGCGGCCTGTCATTGTTTTGTTGTAAAACAGCTTCTAGAGCATTCTGGAGAATTGGCCGTACCACTGGTTCAATGACCAAATCAATGTAACGCCGAGCTGTTAGCGTACCTGAAATGAAGACTAGAGGGGTCCTGCTACCGCACATTATGCCACCCCACGCCAAAATTCCGGAAGTAGGACCGGTGTGACGCTCCCTTGTGAAGGTATTGCCCACGTGGTCTCCAGACCAATCTCCGACTATCATTGTGTCCGAGACAAAAGCGTGACTTATCGCTGAAGAGGTTACACCTTCATTCCAGCCTCCATTGCAGTCTTGCTGTGCATTATGATAGCCTTTGAGAGCGATGGCGTGTGGTAAATGCAACACCTGCAGCTGGACGTCTGGCTCGTAGCCCAACGTCGTGCAAACGCCTTCTGATGGTTTGTGACGACACTTGTTGCCATCCTAGGCTTGGGATACGACATTCAATTTCACTTGCAGTACAGAATGGATCACTATGCGCCATTCTTCCAATCAGACAATCCGTCCATGCAGAGATTTGCCTCCACACACCTCTTGCTGTCATTCTCGTTCGTTCGTTGTTCTCCCAACCTCCGGGACATGCAACGTTGAACAGCGCTGATATCTCGGCCTAGGCGCGTAGCAATCTCCCTTAGTTATAAACCAAGGTCTCTCAGTTCAAGGATATTGTCCCTCTCAGTTTACGACAAGTGGCTATAACTGGCACCTCGACGAACAGAAGGCATCGCATAAACATCTCAACCAACTTAATCCGATTTTTGAGGTTTCATGTGTCTAAAAAAACTTTGCTTTCAATCTTGCTTTTATGCTTCCACATGCCACAGATTGGAGCTAGGTGCTTGAAAATGTGATCATTTGCAGATCTTAGCGACTTCCTTGATTTGCATAACCTTACAGCTTGCCCTTCTTGGTATTGCAAATTTAATGTTAAGGAACACACATACATTCTATATATATATATATATATATATATATATACACACACACACATATATATATATATATATATACACACAAACACACACAAAAACACTACCGTTCAAAAGTTTAGGGTCACTTAGAAATTTCCTTATTTTTGCAAGAAAAGCACAGTTTTTTTCAATGAAGATAACATTAAATTAATCAGAAATACACTCTATACATTGTTAATGTGCTAAATGACTATTCTAGCTGCAAATGTCTGGTTTTTAATGCAATATCTACATAGGTGTATAGAGGCTCATTTCCAGAAACCATCACTCCAGTGTTCTAATGGTACATTGTGTTTGCTAACTGAGTTAGAAGGCTAATGGATGATTAGAAAACACTTGAAAACCCTTGTGCAATTATGTTAGCACCGCTGTAAACAGTTTTGCTGTTTAGAGGAGCTATAAAACTGACCTTCCTTTGAACTAGTTGAGAATCTGGAGCATTACATTTGTCGGTTCGATTAAACTCTCAAAATGGCTAGAAAAAGAGAGCTTTCATGTGAAACTCGACAGTTTATTCTTGTTCTTAGAAATTGCCAAGAAACTGAAGATTTCCTACAACGGTGTGTACTACTCCCTTCAGAGGACAGCACACACAGGCTCTAACCAGAGTAGAAAGAGAAGTGGGAGGCCCCGCTGCACAACTGAGCAACAAGACAAGTACATTAGAGTCTCTAGTTTGAGAAATAGACGCCTCACAGGTCCTCAACTGGCAGCTTCATTAAATAGTACCCGCAAAACGCCAGTGTCAACGTCTACAGTGAAGAGGCAACTCCGGGATGCTGGCCTTCAGGGCAGAGTGGCAAAGAAAAAGCCATATCTGAGACTGGCTAATAAAAGGAAAAGATTAATATGGGCAAAAGCACACAGACATTGGACAGAGGAAGATTGGAAAAAAGTGTTATGGACAGACGAATGGAAGTTTGAGGTGTTTGGATCACATAGAAGAACATTTGTGAGACGCAGAACAACTGAAAAGATGCTGGAAGAGTGCCTGACGCCATCTGTCAAGCATGGGGGAGGTAATGTGATGGTCTGGGGTTGCTTTGGTGCTGGTAAAGTGGGAGATTTGTACAAGGTAAAAGGGATTTTGAATAAGGAAGGCTATCACTCCATTTTGTAACGCCATGCCATACCCTGTGTACAGTGCTTGATTGGAGCCAATTTCATCCTACAACAGGACAATGACCCAAAGCACACCTCCAAATTATGCAAGAACTATTTAGGGAAGAAGCAGGCAGCCGGTATTCTATCTGTAATGGAGTGGCCAGCGCAGTCACCAGATCTCAACCCCATAGAGCTGTTGTGGGAGCAGCTTGACCGTATGGTACGCAAGAAGTGCCCATCAAGCCAATCCAACTTGTGGGAGGGGCTTCTGGAAGCATGGGGTGAAATTTCTCCCGATTACCTCAGCAAATTAACAGCTAGAATGCCAAAGGTCTGCAATGCTGTAATTGCTGCAAATGGAGCATTCTTTGACGAAAGCAAAGTTTGAAGGAGAAAATTATTATTTCAAATAAAAATCATTATTTCTAACCTTGTCAATGTCTTGACCATATTTTCTAGTCATTTTGCAACTCATTCGATAAATATAAGTGTGAGTTTTCATGGAAAACACAAAATTGTCTGGGTGACCCCAAACTTTTGAACGGTAGTATATATATATATATATATATATATATATATATACACACATATATATACATACATATACACACACACACAAACACACACAAAATCACAGCACTCCTAAAACTTTAATAAACTGCAGTCTAGTGTATTCACCCAAATCAATACCACGTTTGAGCCCTCTCACATGGACTTATTCAAGTGGGAGGGGGATAAAACGTATTGACATGGGTGAATAAACGACACCGCACTTATTCACATTTTTGGAGTGCTGTGATCTTATCTTCTATTATAGAACTGTGGACCCTGGATTGTTTGTTTGGCTTGTATGGCCCCTCATTTGGTAAACATACTTCTAGTAGATCCATGTGCTGCCACGCAGGCTCCGTTGGGTGCCGTGCATACAAAGATATTCTCCCCTTGAAGCAATGATTATCGTACATGAGGAGGAGCAATAAAACGTCCGGGGGGCTCCCGGGAAAAGGGGAGACTTCCCAGACGTGCTGGTACTTCTCTCGCATACCACCGCAATTTCCCGCTTCTAGACCTGCTGCCGCGATATTCTATAATGTGTAGTCACATTTGCGGAAATATCTCTGGTGTGGAGGCACAAGTATCTGTCTTATCTCAGATGAGAAATGTTGAAAATCTGAGAGCTGTCTGAAGGTGTGTTGCGTTTGAGTCTGGGTTCTAAACACACGGGGTGTCTGGTGGTCTGAAAAATAATTGTGGGGAGTCTGGAGGCTGAACAGGTTTTGTGGGGGTTCTGTATAAATGGATAATCTGGTTTAGGATCTGTATAAGAGTATAGTCTTTTCTGCGGTCATTATTTAGGGGGTCTGGTCTGGGATCTGTATTTGTTTAGAGGTGTCTGGTGTCTGTAATAGTATAAGTGCATTAGGTGCCCTAAGTAACAATCAGATTTCACCTATCATAGCCCCGGAAAAGTACCGCTGTGATCCGATTGTTTGCTAAAGGGAACTGCCGAGTGTTTTTTCTGCAATAATTCTGATAAATAAGGAAACACACGGCACATTATTGTTAAATGGCATGTCAGCCTAAAAACGCAAAGAGACGTGGCCTACAAAAAGGAATGCCGTACCAGAACCTCCCTGAAGGTCATTTCCAAAAGCTGACAAGTATGTATACTATGCTTCACCATCCATATGACCTATTCTGTAAGTTTTTATAACTGTACAAATAATAAGTGTAAAAAAAAATGTAATCACAAGTGGCCATAACTTTTACAACATTAAGTGCTCGCTACTTGCGTACACTACAGTCCCGGTGGTAAGTTTCCCGTATGAGGTAAATCCGTCATCACTGGAGGTGAATCTGTAGAATGAGTCATCTGCCAATTGATCGACCTGCGCTATTTTCAGGATTTTCTCTGAAAAACAAGGAAGCTCTTTATTAAACCTCCTCCAGCAGCTGTTAGTCCTGATATTACATTATAGCCACAGCTGCAGATCTAGAGACACAAGCCCCCCGTTCATCATGACTTTTGTAGTTGTATTTTAACCATGTGTACGCAGCTTCCCTTTAATTGTAAAACAAGATCTCCTATTTTTTACAATACCACAATTTAATGATTGACTCGTAGTACTAGGTGCTGCTGGAGGACACTGCTCCTTCCACCATCTTCATCTAACTGTATGTCTTCGCTCTAGCCTTCATCCTCCTACACTTCCGATGGCATTAACTACATTATGTTCTGGAGCCATAAGCCTGTGATTTACTTCCTGAAATACTCTGTGCTTCATAAACCTTCAGGTAATGACTGGCTATATGTTACTCTACGAGAAGTAGTAGACCTGCTTCAAATACTTTTAGGTCGTTATAATCTTAGCGTTTGATCGGCTACACGTGGAGATAATTAAAGAGCAGCAGTAAACAAAGAATTTTCGCGACAATCATTATTTGGCCTTATTTATCAATACTAACCTTGATGCACGTAGCAACCAATCACAGCTCAGCTTTAATTTCTAAAACTGAACTGGAAAAATGAAAGCTGCATTGTGATTGGTTGCTATGGACTACAAGACCAGTTTTTCAATTAGATAGTTTTGCTAAATGAGGCCCATGTATAACACACAACCAGGTTGTGCCATATTATTTATAGCTGCAAAAACTCAACGACAGCCTCCATCGGCAGAGAACCATTTTGTACGAAAGGGTTTTTAAGACCTGAAATTAAATAGTGATACAGAATTGTGACTAATGCCAACATACGGCACCAGTCAACCCTCTAATCAAACCAGCTAATACTGTGATCTGTTTCCAAATTGGTAAGTAAAGCGGATTATACAGTAGACCAGTCACATGGCCGATTTAGACCATCGTCTGGCAACTTTCGGCACTTTTCTTGACACGATTGAGTGTTACAGATACCGACCATTGGGATATATCGCATGAAAAGTTGATCTGCCGTGTTGGATTTTTTCAGTCGTTGTCGGGTGCAGTCTTCGAACGTATCTCACGTCAAAACGACAGATCCGCATCGCATCAATACAAGCCACAGATCAAAGCAGAGATCGAACAGCAATTTCTCATTTTAATGTATGGCGTTGTCGTCCAAAAGGACAACCTTAATAGACTGACAAGTCGTTGAGAAAACGTCCGCCTGAAATCACTAATGTACGGCCAGGTTTAGTATTGCATTTTCCGATCTGTGATTTATTAATACTGTGGATATAACCCAGGTGACCCCATCATCAGTCTCTTGTGACCAAGTACTGCAGTACAGAGGAGCTGGTGGCCCAAACATTTAATATCTATCCCTAGTGGTAACTTACTCTAGATCCTGTTGTCCGGTCAGTGGCGTCTCGGCCTCGGTTGGTAATCTCCGGTTGCTCTCATTATGATGGGTATGGATGTCCAGCTGATCACCATGAGCAGAGGCACTACAGCCTCTCCTCTTTGGCTGATCCTCCGGTTGCTCTAGGCTGCAGTAGCTTGTATTCTGCTAGTCAAGAATTACACTTTTCGGTCATTTCCACACAGTAGGTACAGTAAACATGAGGGAATGGCTGTAAATTCACATATACAAGCATAGGTTACTATATTGTACAGTCTTGTTCTGTATGCCGTAATCAATATTCTATTCTCCTTGGTAGGACCTTGTAGCATTTTTAGTTAATTGGCATTGAAACAAAGAACTGGATTGGGTTGCTTGTTCCTCTGCTGATATTATGAGTCTTTATGCTTCCCACTAGCTTTAGCTTTCTCATTATTCATAAATACCATTAGGCTCCTGGGCCCGGTTGCAAAATCTAACAGTGCCCCTCAAGCGTCACACATCTTTAATAGTACTGGTTGTCACGTAGGGTTCGTGGACCCACTGGGCCGTACCGCCTTGGCGGTATGGCAGCTGGCCAACACGGCGCAAGTTAAAGTCTATAGTTCGTATAGGGTACCTGTGGCAGCTCGGACAGTAGCAAGGCAGGCCTTGGCTGGGACTAGGCAGCAGGCAGATGTCAGGCGTGGTGAAGCAGGACAGGCATGGTATACAGCACAGCACGACTCTGGCTCAGCACGGTACACGACCAGGATAGCACGGGAAACAGGTAACATAAACAGGAACACACTAGGAGACCATCCCATAGACAAACTGGGTACGACAAAAACGCTCAGGCATAGAAGCAAGGGGCTGAACCCCTCATAGTCCAGGGGACTCATGGGCTGATACTTATGAGCCCCTTCCCGCCGCAGCCCTTTTCAGATTTTCATTTTGTTTTTTCCTCCCCACCTTCCAAAAGCCATAACGTCTTTATTTTTGTGTTGATATAGTACTATGAGGGCTTGATTTTTGCGGGACGAGTTGTCGTTTTTCGTAGCACCATTTATTGTGCCATATAATGTACTAGGAAACTGGAAAGAAAATTATTTGTGGGGTAGAAAATGAAAAAAACAGCGATTCCTCCATGGTTTTTTGCGTGACCGTTTTTACGGAATTCACTATGCAATTAAAACAACATGTTCATTTTATTCTGTGGGTCAATACAATTACGCCGATACCAAATATATATAGTTTAAGTGTAAAAAAGAAAATGTATTGTGTGTCGCCAAATTCCGAGAGCCATAGCTTTTTTAGTTTTCCATCGATTAATTGGTATGAGGGCTTATTTTTTTCGGGATAAGCTGTAGTTTTTAATAATACAATTTTGGTGTACATGCAATGGTTTGATCACTTTTTATTTAAATTTTTCGTGGGAGATTAGATGACCAAAAAATAGAGATTCTGGCGTTTCCAATTTTTTTTTTATGGCGTTCACCGTGCGGGTTAAATAATGATATATTGTAATAGTTCATTATTGTTTTTACTATGCTCTAGGGGGAAACTGGGAAAAGGTTTTTTTTTTTAACTTTTAATATTTGTAATTTTTTTTACACAAAAAAACAACAACTTTATTGAACTAATTTTTACTTTTTTTTTATTAGTCCCCCTAGGGGACTTCAACCAGCGATCGTTAGATCGCTTGCACAATATACTGCAATACTAATGTATTGCAGTATATCGTGATTCTCACAGGCCTCTATTAAGCCCTGCCGGAGGCAGCCATAGCAACCATCGCCACCCCGCGATTGCGTTACCGCTATTGACCGCAGCATTTAATACTGCTCGTTACTCTGAAGTGTCGGCTGTAACAAACAGCCGACACCCGCATCGTATGGAGCGGGTTCACTCCGTAAGCCCGCTCCATACTTCCTCTATCTGACTTTGGCGTATGGATATGTCAAATATTGGGAAGGGGTCAAAGTCCGGTGCGCGCGCTGCCCCTTTAAGAGTGGGCACGAGCGTGCATAGGCACCCTACTGGATCCGGCCGAGGCGAGTGTAAGTGAGTCCTGGCGGCTCCTGAGGAGGAAACTGGGGCCAGCGCTCGCCGACCCATGGCTCCGGCTGTCAGGGAGAGAGTGAACCTGACGGCCCACAGCCATGGACATGACACTGGTCTACTATAATGGAGCAGAGGAAACTTTTGGGCCCCTTAGGCTTCAGGACACAGACATAACTACGAACACTGCATCCAACTTGTGCCAAACCACATACTCAGCTCTGCTATATGTATGTACATACTTCTTAAAGTGTTTGGGTGCCTTTAAACATATCGGATATATAAAATGGGCCTCAAGTCACAACAGTAGGTTATATGATTATTTTAACATTTTAGCAAAGAACCTTCAATTAGGGCCAACACATACGACCGTAGTGGTGGTTTTGCGGGCCGCCAAACCACAGATCCATTGCGGTCCATTTGTATGCAAAAAAACTTTTGTTGTGCATGTGTCATCAAGATTCACAAACCCGCAATAAAAAAAATTGATGTCACCAGTTTGTGAAGCCGCAAATCCGGACTGTAAAATGACTTGTCCTGAGTTTATGCGGCCCTGTTTCGTGGCCCCCACACAGATCGGCGAACTACGGTCATGTGCATAAGGCGTAACAGCAGCCCACTAGGGCACCACCAATCTATATTCCTAGTTTTCCGATAGTAATTTTTAATTTATTATGAACCGATACAAGATTTTTTTTTAAATCCAAAGATTAAACGGAGGAGGTTTTGATAATTGTGGAATGAAGGATGTGCCAATACGGGCGGCCAGTCTCCGTCATGCTGCATCTCACTGTCATGACAGAGGAGCCCACATCACTGTGGTTACTGTTACTATAGAAACACTGTCCAGAGCGAAGGGGTTTCTTATACAACTGGTTATTAAGAGATTTTTAATTTATTTGCCTTTTTCCCTGATATTTTATTTTTGGATGTGACTTGATGAACAGATTCTCCCCCCTCCAACTAATTGCACTTGATAACATTCACTGTAAACACCGGCTTCTTTAATTAGAAATTGGAAATGGCATATTCTCTCCATGTAGTCAGGAAAACACAAAAGAAAAGGGTTTTTCTAATTTAATAGAGGGCCCTGTGTATGGGATGGCCATGCCTGCAAGGTTTTTTCTTTTCCTAGATTTCACAGCTGATGCAATTAAAAAGGTGCCAGTAAACAAGGGGTCAAGCAACAGCAGCTCCTGAGCAGATATAAGTGCGTACAAACCATAAAGGCGGATCATGCAGATTTGCGCTTCTCTTCTGCTTGGATAAAACATGTATTATTAAAAGGGTTCTCCAAATTAGTTATATTTTTTAAGTTGAAAAATTGTGGAAAGTTTATTTGAAGTCAATATTAAAGTCACGTGACCATAGCGAATCTATTATGGTCATTATGAAAAACATGTCATGATGCTTTATGTATTTACCTGACCCACTCCCATGGACATTTGACAGATATCTCATTTCGTTTATAGCTTAGTAGGGAAAGAAGTATTTATAGTGAAACTCCAATAATCTTGCATGCTCAAAGACCACAAAAGTTCTGATTTACAAAAAGTTCTCCTGCATTATACATTTGGTTTATCCATGGATCTATATCTCTTCTCCACCACTGCATTGACCATGACACTACCAATGGAAGCCGGAACAGATAGACCTGCTGTGGATCCACAGAGGGAGTCAAGTGCTGGACTATCAGGTAAACTATTTCTAATCTGACATTGTACGGTTTTTGTCACACGCTGGATTGATGGAAATTTTAAATTATGTTGTTACACCATATAGCAAAGCCATGTGGGGTAGACAGGAGGCCCCACTTTCACGGTCACCCAAATAACCCCAAAAAGCCAGGCCTGTCCATTTATATCTAATTTAGTCAATAATACAAATTTTAAAAAAAGCAATTCACAAAGTGCTGTGAATTATTTGTCTGCAATAAAACATGTCAATGAACAGAATCCTGATGCTCATTGTTTGTATCCTCCAAATGGATACAAAAGTAATACTATGAATTAGTAATGGGCCATAGTTTGAAGAATTGGTTGTCACTTCACTCTCTGGTATCCCATCATTGGACTGTAGTTCTTGCAGTTCCTTAAGATTTTTTTTCTGTCCTTGTTGACCATAATCCAATCCCACAATGTCATGAACACAGGGGAGTTGTTTAGGATACAAAGATGTTCGGTCGGATCCTAAAACTGGAAATCTGCTTTAGCTGTCCCTGTCCCTGACTGTAACATGAAGGAACTAGGGTGTCAACGATTTTCATAAAAAGTAAAAAATAAATTCCTAGGGATCAAAAACCATAATTTACAGACTTTAATTTGGGTTTAACCATAGTACTGCATATTTTGTGTAACTCAAATCTTCAGCTTGGGATGTAACAAAAAAAAAATAAAAAATTCTGCTTTTAATGGAGATTTAAAAAATATTGGAATGTAAAAGTTCTTACAATAAATTTACTATTTTTTAAAATTAGTTTTAAACAAAACAAATATTTTAAAAGCTTCATTTACTCTTGTGATAAACCTACCCCACTTGTTCTCAGACAAAAATCGACCCAAAAAATATTTTTGTACATGAAGTCAATATTATACGGTTAAATAATTTTATTTAATAGATTTTGATCGCTTACAAACTGTTAAAACATTTAATAATATATTGAAGATTAGTATAACCAAGGAATAAAATAAACTAAAATAATTAACGTATAAAGAAAAACATTTTCTAAGAATCACATTCTAAAACATACATCTAGGATGCGGACGTAAATGAACGCCGAGAAATTAAAAGATCCAGAAAAGGTAAGTTTTACAGCAATAATACATACGGAAGGGTTTAAATGTTATTTTTAGTTTGATACTTTTTGTTTTAAAACCTACCATATTCATAAAATCTTTTATGGCAGTGCAAAAAAAAATAATAAAAATGTACTTTAAAAAGGTGCTATATACAGCAGCAGTTTAAAAATATCACATTTCACATTGGTAAAGCAGTGCAGAAAATTAACATACTGGACGGTCAGGAATAGTCTTCTGAAGAGCGAAGGACAGACCTCCATGAATGAATGGACAGAACCAATATATTCTGGGAATATCTAAATGCAATGGTGTCCAACAGAGTATTGCAAACCCAATGTAAACATGACCATTTAAAAATATATACAGTACTATAAGTGCTTTAGAATTTCACGAGTCCAGTCTAGTCCCAAAACTAAAAAGTATAGAATTCTCCCCATCGAGGTATATTTTGCATGGACAATTTATCATATACATGATTTACATTATGTAAATGCTACATGGACGTATTTTGTCACAACAGTGTATTATTGTGGTCCAAATTTATCCAAGGATTCTGAAGTAAACTGGGTGGTCAAAAGAGAATCCATACAGAACCCTTTGGTTATTGCACAAGCTCCTTCAGGATTTCCTCTTTCCTCTATGGAATTACCATTAACCAGATTTTGAAGTCTTTGTCGCTCTTGGGCTTGTTTTGCTCTGTTGGCGACGTACCTTACTCTGCTCTGGCTTCTGGAGGATGTCCTCCTAAGATGATTCATGCCATCGTCCTCATACTGAACAGGTTGAAACTCGGTGGGAGAAGTAATGTCATTTTCTTTCTCAAAACTTGTCAGCTGTTTGAGTTGCTCAGTGAGCGAATCTGTAGATTTAGTGGAGGCATTCATACCAGCAGGTCTCCTCTGAGCTCTCATAGACCTTGTAATAAAGCTTCTGCTTATGCTCCTATACTTGCTTTCAAAATTGCATGATATATCATCTGAGGTCAAGTCCCCAAGACTTTTGGACATTGACTGGGTGGCTGTTGCTTTATTCGTGCTGGGTTTTCTAGCGGTCTGTTTGAGGCTGTCAACATAGAGTCTATTCCAAGTGTTCCTTCGTGGTAAGGGTGGCAATACTTCTTCAGGACTTCTAGCTAAAGGCCTAGGACAACGTCCATCTATTGCTTTGGTGCTAGATATTAAATTAGGATTGGATTTGCTTTTTGTTACGCCAAAAGAAGTACCACCTCTTGCTAAAGTAGTTGCTGATCTTGGCCGGATGCTATTTTGTAAATTAATACTATCAAAGTTATCAGAGATATCAAGATCCAGCAAATTTTTTTGTGCTAAATTAGGCAGAGAAAGGTCAATCACTGTGTCGTTAGAAGATTTACTGGAAGACGAAGACATGCTGTCCCTATGACTGTTCAGTTCTAACTTGCTCCATATCCGATCATTAATGGTGGCATCCGAATACACCTCTGCCACAGGAGATTGTAATGTTGAGTTGAAGGCTGAGCTACTTGAAAGAACATGACCTTCACTCTTTGTTCTTCTGACAGGTACGGGAGGTCCAGTACGGATCATGGATGATTGTTGAAGAAATTGGTCAGGCTTTGGTCTTAGAATACAAGGAGGTAAATCCTTTATCACTGGGGTGAGATTTTTTTGTTGCTCTGAAGATTTGGTAGATGCTTCTGAACTATTGCTCCTTTGAACAAAGAACCATTCACCTTGACTCCCTTTTGATTGACGGACTTTGTTCTCTCTTGAGACATCAGCTAATAAAGACAATCCTGGCTTCATGTTGAAAGAATTTATGGTAATTGTGGTTTCTTGTTTGCCATTGGCATTATGTGCGTTAGCATTTTTGTATATTTTTTCAGAATTTTCGGTGGTTGTGATTGGACCATTGTTTAGTAGGTTTATCTTGCCTATGGCCAGGTCATTTATTCTAAGTGGTCTATACATATTGTCAGAGATACTAGAAGATTCAGATTGAGATCCTGTTAATTCTTTATGCCCTTTAGAGTCTTCATTTGTAATTGAGGCAACAGGCTGGTGAAATGTAGGACCAGGAAGAGGTATCTGCTTGGCAAAGGTGAATTCTTCTGTAATAGTTTCAAGACTGCACAAAGAAGAAACCGACCTACAGATTGAGATTGGTCTGGCATCTGTATGAAAAAAAAAAAGAAAAAAAAGTTACTTATCACATCAACAAAAGGGGCACTACAAACCAAGAGTCACAAAGATGTGAGCATCTGCAGCCAGAGTATATGTAATGCAGTAGCGTCTGGGAAGGATGTCTGGATAGTTTAAACCACTTTCCATACATCCAGCAGGCAAAGGGCAATGAACTAAAACAACAATATATTCTACAAAAAAATAGTACATCAAATAACAGCAGGGCCCAGGGTCAAAATAATTTACTGGCACAAATAACAGTGCAAATGATGTTGTAATAGGGTGTATAGTCCTATAATGTGCTGAGATACATAGCAATCCTTTAACAGTCATGAGCATGGTGACCTGGTTGTTGCAGAGTTGACCCTTTCTGCGAAAATTGGGCAAAGACCTGTTTTGGGTTACTGGATTTGTTCTTACAAAATGATAAAAATTTTATTAAGCTCATATTAGTTGATTTTAAAATGTAAGCAATAGATGCAGATGCGCAAATTATAGCTCCTGGGCCCTGATGTAAGATCCGTAACAGGGCCCTCACCTGTGTCATCAGACAATGCATTAAATAAATACACTGGGCAAAACATATACACTGTGGTATGCCTTGTGCAGGGCCTGAGGGGTGGAGCATGACACAGATATTCTGCCTTTGTTCTATTTTTAAATCCCTGGGTCAAGTACCGCCCCTTTAAACCCTGCACTAGGCATACCACATTCTACCAGTTTTGGCTGGAGTGTCCCTGTAATATATAAACGAAAGAATTCTGGTGTCAAATAGACTCAAAATTTCGCTCCTTCGGGAACGGATACCTAAAACAGAAATGGGCATTTACTTAACAAGTAATCCTCATTCCAGCACTGCCGATAAGCAGCCATCTTGAAAAGCATGGGCCTACTACATAACCTCTATAGGAATATATATGAAAAGGAATGAGGTAATCGCTGATTTAAACAGTTGAATGATGATTTAGCTGGCATTTACTGCATGTCTATAGGTGGCTCTATAGTGAATATATAGTAAATTGTAAACAGGGATTTCCTTAGCCATCTATAGTAAAAAAAAAACAAAACAGTATATAGGGCTTGTTGTAATAAATACATGCAAAGTTTGCTTAACACATGTAACATAGCATGCAACATGATCAACATCAACATGCACTTACCGCCCCAAACAGGGGCTCAAAGGAGGAAACAATGGGGCTCAATGGTGGAAAAAATAGGGCCAAATGGAGTAAACAGTGACTGGATAGACCATGCTGATGTATCCGCAAGGATCTGTTCCTTTTATGTATGACAATGCAGAGTTTTAAGGGTGGAAGCAGACAGGTGCCTTTTGTGCCATTTAAGTTGCTGTGTTTCTGTATAACCGCTACATACAAGTTACAACAAAGTTGCCAAAAAGAACGGCAGAACAGCAACCAATGAAAGTGTGAAAATTGTGCGCTTTGCAGTATCTTCATATAAGTGTGCCATTCAATGTTTGTCTCGATTGGTTCGATAACTTATCTAATAGTTAACTTATCTTTTGCAACAGTTGTGGTCAGCCTTTATGGGCTGTTGCATTTTGTGACCGTTCATTCCCATGGCCATGACTCCAGAACATCAATAGAACCATGCACATGTGGAAGTAACATTTTTGTTGACCATAAACTTACTTGTGTTCATAAATGCTTTCAAGAAAAAAACAAAAAAGGAGAAGATAGCGCTCTGCTAAGGGGATAAAGTTTAGGGCTATATACAATGAATGAATGGGGAGTCTAGAAGGACTCACCTGACGGAGTTGTGCAGGATCACGGGCACAACTCAAATTTAAAAGCGTATTGGGTCGATATGACCCTGATGTCAGCACAGTATGCAGGCCTCCGGAGTGGACTCTGGGTGTGTAGCTCCAATGCTGGAGGCTTTCCAGTAGTCTGGTAATCAGTGGAAAGATGTCGAAAATAAACTCCTTCGTGGGGCGCTCTTGTGCGGGTGTTTAGGTAATTCACAAATGATAGGAATTTATTCGCATGAATGTATAAAACAAACACAAATACAAAGCGTTTCAACCTCGTACTGAATTCTTCGTCCCACTGAGGAGTTTCTTTTCTACATCTTTCCAGTTGTGTTCATAAATGTCCGTTCTTTTACGGAGACAATATTTTACTTGTTAGAGCATCAGTTTATGCTTCAGATCTGCTCTCCAACTATAACTGGGGACAAAACACTTTACCCTAGTCTGCTGGTTGTTTAGTCACCCACGTACATATAAGGATACACAGACTATTCCCTTCCTTCCTACATGTCGTATATGTTATTTCCATAAATACGCCCTTTTATTATACAGTATATATATATATATATATATATATATATATATATATATATATATATATATACCAGCAAGTCCTCCATTAGTCGCCCCCTTTCCTTTAATAATATTTTGTCTCACATTGCAATTTATACTGAGAAATATATAAAAAAGAAAAAAAATCTGTGTGTTTCAGAAGGCCTTAGAAGGTTCACACAGAGTTTTTTGACACGTTTTTTGACACGGAAACCGCGTCTGAAAAAGTGCCAAAAAATGGTCGAAAATGCCTCCCATTGATTTAATTGGGAGGCGGACGCATTTTTTTACCGGGAGCACTAAAAAACACTCGCAGTAAAAAGAAGCGACATGCCCTATCTTCGGGTGCTTACGCCTCTGACCTCCAATTGACATCAATCGGAGGCAGAGAAATCGTATTTCACTGCGTTTTTGCCCGTGGCACTCAATGGGCGCGAGCAAAAAACGCCACAAACGGCGTGCAGGCAGATGAAAATCTGCCTCAAAATTCCAAACCGAATTTTGAGGCAGAATTTTCCTCCTGAAAAAAACTCAGTGTGAACAGGGCCTTACCCTTCTGCTCCTCACAATCCTATGTCTGACTGTGAGACAAGTGGCTGCAGCAGGAACCTCCCCCCTCTGCCTTGTCTGCAGTAGGACACACAGACTGCTAAACTCCAGCCTTCTGCTTAAAAAGGCTCTGTCACCAGATTTTGCAACCCCTATCTCCTATTGCAGCAGATCGGCGCTGCAATGTAGATATTTTTTTAAAAACTAGCATTTTTGGCCAAGTTATGACCATTTTTATATTTATGCAAATGAGGCTTTCTAAAGTACAACTGGGTGTGTTTAAAGTTAAAGTACAAGTGGGCGTGTATTGTGTATGTACATCTGGGCGTTTTTACTTCTTTTACTAGCTGGGCGTTGTGAATAGAAGTGTATGATGCTGACGAATCAGCATCATCCACTTCTCTTCGTTACCACCCAGCTTCTGGCAGTGCACAGACACACAGCGTGTTCTCGAGAGATCACGCTGTGACGTCACTCACTTCCTGCCCCAGGTCCTGCATCGTGTCGGCCACATCGGCACCAGAGGCTACAGTTGATTCTGCAGCAGCATCGGCGTTTGCAGGTAAGTAGCTACATCGACTTACCTGCAAACGCCGATGCTGCTGCAGAATCAAATGTAGCCTCTAGTGCCAATGTGTCCTCGCTCGTCCGACACGATGCAGGGCCTGGGGCAGGAAGTGAGTGACGTCACAGCGTGATCTCTCGAGAACACGCTGTGTGTCTGCACTGCCAGAAGCTGGGTGGTAACGAAGAGAAATGGATGATGCTGATTCGTCAGCATCATACACTTCTATTCACAACGCCCAGCTAGTAAAAGAAGTAAAAACGGCCAGATGTACATACACAATACACGCCCACTTGTACTTTAACTTTAAACACGCCCAGTTGTACTTTAGAAAGCCTCATTTGCATAAATATAAAAATGGTCATAACTTGGCCAAAAATGCTTGTTTAAAAAAAAACAAAAAAAAAACGTTACTCTTATCTACATTGCAGCGCCTATCTGCTGCAATAGGAGATAAGGGTTGCAAAATCTGGTGACAGAGCCTTTTTAACCTCTCCTCTCAGCTGTATACCAACCCAAAATGTAAGAGATTAGCAGGAAATGAACCCCTCTTCTCTCTGCAGGATATCAGGAACATGCAGAAGATGTAGCAGACAAACAGATTTCAAGTTTATCTCCTGTTTACATTTATTAGTCATTTCTAGGTTTAGTGTTCCTTTAATGCAAATTACTGCTTTTAGGGTTTCCATTCATTTGTTAAGGAGGTTAGTTCCTAGGAGTACAGCGATTAAATTTGGCAAGACATGTATAAAAAAAAAAAAAAGTTATAAATCTAGTGCTTGTGGCTTACAAAGAAACTAAACATAAAACTGGAAACAGACTTTAATTTGTACATATAAACAAAAAGCCTGTGTTGCAATTCTAAAGTTCAAGTGTACAATGTTGGACTGGGGTCTCTTGGGTTCACCAAAGGAAATTCTGAGGACCCACCATCCATCTGTACAGAACGATTGTATATCCCCTTTTTACTGAATTGTAAACATGGTTGTTAAAATTGTGCACACAGGACATACCAATAAGGTCTAATAGGTATATTTATGAATAAAAACCATCAGAAATAGACTCTAGGGGCAAGTGACTGGATCCAAAGTCCTGCTCCAAACAACATTATTGTATGCTGGACCTTTGTGGCCCATTATTGTGTCAAGGCCTGGGCCACCAGATGCCCATCTGGTACTCTGGCTGGGACAGTCCAACTCGGATTGTACAAAGCACATGATTGTCACCACCCTTAATTTAATGAGGCACATATACAAGCAAAAAAAAAAATGCAGTTTCACAATTTTAGCAAGACTAATTTTGCAACAATGGTAGAAAATCTATATATTTTTTTAATGTATATATTATAGTAGTGACTTCATGACTTTCATAAGCCATGTCTAAATTATTATATTTTATGTATGAAGTCTTGGTAAAATAAAAATGAGCACGAAAACATTCCCTTTCATACGGCCATGGACAACACAACACACGGTTACCTTAACCATCTTGTCCTTTCAGTCTTTTACTAGAGAGACAGAGAAGTACAAGTGAAGAGGAAGAACGCAGGAGAGCAGTTAGTCAGGAGAAGATTTAAGGTGATAATAACATACATTAAAGAATAGACAGACAGACAAACATACCTGAAGACATCTTGCTATGTGATGTACTCTAATCAGAACTTCCATTTACAATCACAAATAAAAGTCACTAGATCCATAGAAGATCGGTGGTTTAAGAAAATCTAATGTATTATTGGCTGCTGGGGCTGACCAGGTTCACGGCAGAGCCAAGAAAATCAGTGAATTTAATTCTTGAACCAGTGATATCCGGGACTAACTGAAGGTTGCAGGGTGGATTTTAGATTACGGCCCGTGTCATATCAAACCCCCTTCTCCCACTGGGGTTTATTCAAAGATACAGATGTTGGAGATGAATATATTGGTATTTTCCAGCGCCTTCATTTTTGGCCAGCTGGAAAGAATGACCAAATAACTCCCCTCATCCTCCACGAACACAACGGTTCTCAAAAACGTATAGCACTGTACCGCCACAAGGCAGCTGCACCATATGAATTTGCCTTTCCCTTGTGCCACTTATCAGGCAAATGTGGGCCGCCAGTTGGGCATCGCTGCTCTGTATAATCAGAGACTTGTAGCACTGAAGGATTATAGTACCTTACAGTCTACTAGTTTCCGGGGACGTTACTATGTTATTCGTTGCAATATTACAGTCAAAAAAAGAACATGTAAATTATTATTATACTTCTAAAACTAGATGGTAACATTAGAATTTCAGAACTCCGATTTTGAATTCCCTCTTTGTTGCTAGATTGTTATTGTTAAGTATTGAAAATGGATTGTGACCTCTAAGTTAATACTAAAATGGCGGAATACTTGAGAAGTTAAAAAAAACATCAAAGAATAATGCTCTGGTTGGAAGAGTAACATCACAGAACAATACAGATACTACATGAAACAAAGACAGACAATATATATTAAAACACACAATGTAGTGACTAAACTAATGTCTACAGACTAAAACAAAAACAACACTAACTCCACATTGTGATTTCTAAAACAGTGATGAGGGACAGAATATATATCTTACCAGTAAAGAATATAGGGGATTTACTTCGAATTTCCTCCAACTTTTGGACGAACAAGGCATTCATTTCCCTTTGTAGGGTACCCATTTGCCTTCGAGAATTTTCATGCCAGCCCATAGACAGTTCTGGACTTCCAAGGCTCTCAAGGCTGCTTGAGTTAGAGGATATAGAACCACTGCCAACAGGGACCAAATTAACAGTACTTCCATACCTGCCACCTGTTTGGCATTGCCACCGTTGTCTAGGATGACTTTTCATCCCAGAACATTTGGATTCTCCATTTTTCTTTCCTGGTATTACAATGGATTGCGGGTTTCTGGTCGGATCATCAGTGTTCCCATGGTTATTGAGCGCTAGTAAGTCTGTCTGTTGCCGTTTTGGCTGATCTGTGATACCATAATATTTCAATTCTAACATTTCTTCTTGCACACCACTATACTGCTCATGAGCTGGAATATCATGTATAATAGGTTTGCTGCTGTTATCGCTCCACTTACAGTCTAAATCTGGACTCTCTTTAGTGCCAATTACGCATTTCATACAGTTGGTTGCCATCCCGATCCTACCTGAACCATTCATTGCACAACGAGCAAACACACCTGGTTTATGAGCAGGACTGTCCAGATGAGGGGCTCTATCAGGCCTCCGAACCGCTTCACTGAACGTCGTACACCTAGATATACGAACGTGGCCTTTGCTTTTACCAGAGCTTATACTCTTACCTTTCAAACTCTTGCTGTGTAATTCCGTGGGAGTACCGTCCCTGGACGGAGGAATCGGAGAAGCACTTTCAGGCTCTTTATCAAAGCGGGGTATAGATGAATCGTCCGTCTCCTTATCTTCACTTGCTCCTTCGGAACTGTTGTCTTTGGAGTCAATTGCAATTTCTGGAAAGCCCTTTTTGTTTTTTTGCTGGCCTTTCGTTGGAGCACTGGCAGTTCTTCTTAATATATGACTACTAATGGAATGTTTCCGGTGAAGCTGTCCAGCAGCATGACTGTCCAGAGATGCTTGTTTTGGATTTCTCAGAAACAGACCTTTTAAGCCCACGGCCTGCTTGACCTGGATGGAAGGCAATAACAAAAAGAAAGGAAATTAAAAGTTGCTTCGGTAATCATGAAATGAGCATGTGTAAAGTAATGTTTTATCTGCATGTAGGGTGAATACTGTGGGTTAAAAAACAAACAAGTTGAATAAAACAATGAAAAAAAAAAAGTTATAGATGTTTTTAGATATGCTATAAGAAAATTCTTGGAAAAAGAAATGAAAGAAAAAAATGGTGATTTTGAAATGTCTAAAATGGACTTTAAGTCAAATAGTTATGAACAATAAATAACTTATTCACAAAACACAACCTGCTCCTACATTGGGGTTTTTACTTATTTAACCTATTTTTTCAAAAGTTAGGAGAAATGCATGCAATTTCAACAACGTAAATGCCACCATCCCAATTTCCCATCACATCTGTAACCTGCAGATTTTTTATCCTTAACTCTCTTGAAAAAACTCATACACTGTGTAAGGACTAGTATAAAGTCTGAGGGGTGGGGCATGACACAGAGATTCAAAGGGCACCAAAGAGATAATTCTTGTGAAATGCATCATACCCTGTACTCGGCATAACACAGCATATACATTTTGCTCAGATTGTTCCTTTATGTAAAAGGTTTCAAGCTGTGAAACGGATCCTTTTTTCTAAATTGGACAGCTCATCATTAAATTATACTGTTCAAGGTCCTCCAGAGGGCAAATGCAACAATACTAGGAATCAGGGTCTCCATACCACAGAATAGGCACTTGGCACCAGCATTATGGTCCTCTCTCAATGATTATTGGCTACTAACAGCAGAGTAACAGAGCAGAATCTATAGAGGCCCATCTGAAAGTAAATTTTTTCCATTTAAGCTATCATGATGCTTGTTTACAATGATAGATCTTCCACATTGCCTATTTTTGTCATTGGATTAGTGTCTATGACAAGCATCACCTTCTTAACACAGTCTCTCTGCTTAGAATATAATCAATGGCTAGAGCCCCAAGTGTCATTGTGTTTAAGCTTAAAATGTTAAAGTGTCAATACGTTCTTCAATGCTATGGCACCTCGATAAATTGTATATCTAAGAATTCAGGTGCCCCCATAATAGATGCTAGAACAACACTTGGCATCCTGGCCTATATATTTTACCCTTAGTTCTCTATATTCCACTACATTAATTACTTAAGGAGGACCGGACAGCTCCCCTGACATGTCCGTTTTAGTAAATACTTGTATTTGCCAAAAAAATAATAATTCTGAAGCATATTTTCTTTGAATTCTGCATTGTGCCGTTCCTCTGCTATTCCTGCTGGAAACGGAAGAATAAATTGACATCTGAGTATTACCACTCCCCTTGTCAAGGAGGCGTGTTCCTACACACTGACAGTGACCTCTCTGATTGTACAGTGTCAGGCTGTGTAGGGACACACCCGAATCACTTGGGGAATGGTAACAGTTCAATTTAACCATACATTTCCAGGAGGAATAACAGTGGAATGGCACAACACAGAGTTTTAAAAATTGTTATTGAATTTGGAAGGGAAGAATTTACTAAGACAGACATATCCGGAGACCTGAGAGGCCCACTTTTAAAATATATACATTGTGGTATTTAAGGCTTATACTAAGTATTCTTACCATTTGTAGGTGCCACTATCCCGTTGTGAAATGGAAAGTTGGCAGAATAACATTAACACTTTACAGAGACGTGTGTGTTTATCCATATCAGAGCTACTTGCAATTATCTGGCATATTAATTTACAAATAATCCACTATTACTGATTTACATAAAATGAAGGGCTTCTAGATTTGTTTTAGATACCGGCAGTAGGTTGACTTAAAGGAAAACTCAAGGAAAAACGGATGCACTGTGTGACGCCTAGTGCAGGGCCTGAGGGGGCGGTACATGACTTAAGGCCCTTTTACACCGGCCAATTATCGGGGAAACGAGTGTTCATAGAATGCTCTTCGCGATCATAGAACGCTCGTTCCCGATTGTGCTTGATCAGCCGATGAACAAGCACACGCTCTTTCATCGGTTGATTGTATAGTTTTACGCAGACTAAATAGTTATCGTTGTCAGCAGCACATCAAACTGGGAGATGTTCTGCCGACATGATGGAAATGTATGGGGACGAGCGAGCGTAGTAATGAGCGCTCGTCCTCATACATAGCTCCTTGTGAAAGGATCAAACGAGCGCCGATCAACGAGCTGTCTCGTTGATCAGTGCTCGTTGTTATGGCCAAAATTGGCTGGTGTAAAAGAACCCTTCGAGATTGAAAGAAAACCAAAAGATAGAAGTAATGCACTGGCTCCTTACAGCTCTGCGCTAGACACAACAAAGTATCAGTTGTTCCTGTAGGGTTCCTTTAAGAACAATGATCTCTGTCACATAAGACATTCACGGGCCTGGCCCCTTCTTCTATAGAAAAGGAGGACAAAGAGCATGCAAACAATTCATGTCAATAGATCAATCAGTGGAAAACAGCTACAATGGGGTTAAGAACATGGTATATTTCTCTTACAGTAAAAAAAGAGCAATGTAATTAAAGATGTGATGGCTTCTGTATCAATCTTCAGACATTAAACACATTACATGTATTCGAACAGAAAATGCACAATTAACAAGAACAAACAATGGCGATTTATACAGATACAGTGCAAATTGTGTCATCCACGTATATGAGCTTCCGAGCTCTCCACACAACACCGGGGACGTTGCCTTCAGCAGAAGCAAGAGATTGTGAGACCACAAGTTGTACTGTAGGTGGGTTTATGAGTAGAAGTCATGAAACATAATAATTACATTCCCCCTGGGTGAACTGAAATGATGAAGAATGTATTTCTGGCGTTCTCGCAACATTCCGCGTATATTTGCCAACCTCTTTAGTCACAATCTATAGAAAACATCCATGACCTCTGACATCTGCCTCGTCTATAAAAATCTATTGTATGTTCTGAATGCCTCATGTATTATTCATAGCCACATTTTCTGCTATGCTGATCACTATCATTGATTTCAATCTGTATAATAATGAAGCAGTAGCTTTATAGTATCATGGCTCCAAGTCAATTTGCAAAAAAACATTATTTGCCAAAATAAAAAAAACTCGGAGAGATTTATAAAAACTGGAATAAAGATGAAACGGTGACCATTAGGGGAACTTCTTGTGCAGGTCTTATACAACGTAGAATGATTGGATGTAGTGCATTTTTACTTGCACCCTTTATGTAAAGGTTTTCAAATATTTTAAACGTAATATGGCAAACATATCCGTCCTTTAAAGTGAATCTCCACCTTTTATCATTATGGGAGTTTTAGATGCCGCATTCAGTGCTAATTTCTTAATATATTTTTATAGCGGTATAGTTCTGTTCTTGGAAACAGGGCTCTGATACTTTTGCAAAGACAGATTAAAAAGATAAAATTCTGGCAGGATTTAGCTACCAGTACAAGGAGCGTAGGAGCTTACTGCAAACGGTCAGATCATTTAGCTCAATGTATAAGGAGTAAGCTCCCTCTAGTGGTGGCTGCAGGTAACCAGAAATAGATGATTTTACCTTCGTATCTTTGCAGACGATTTTGAGCTCTGAATCATAGAAACTGATCTCACTCAGCTTTTAAAAACATATCAGGAAATTATTCAGCATAGTACATTGGACATATTAAGATTAAAAAGCGGAAAAAAATATATGCTGGACATCAATTAAAGCGGTATTCCCATCTACATAATCATTTTTTAAATTGAAGGTAACCTATAGTTTAACCAACTTCGTAAATACCCTCACTGTTCAATTCTGTAATGTTCACTAGATATTCCTTTAGCAACATGGCGAGTCTCCCGCGTTGTCTTTCGCTCGTTGCCTAGGGTTGCGGCCAACACTGGGATTCTGCAGCGGTGGTCGCATTTGCGCACGGTTTACGCCTTCTTCATAGTGGAGGATGGTCTGGGCACTGGGAGCATGCCTTATCTCTAAACAGAGATAACAGTGTATACTTTAGAATAAAGTGAGCGGTGGGGATTGAAACGGTGGATGAATAGGTTAAAACATAGTGGGGAGGTTAAAAAAAAAAAAGATTGCGATGAGGACGAGGCATGTGGGGGGTCGTCTCAACCATGCTTACAATGCACGGTTGGGACGAGCGGACAGCAGGGTTTACTCCAGACGATGCTAGTACTAGAGTATCTAGCAGCATCGGGAGCGTGCACGGAGCTGCCAGCGCTGATTGATTGACATCAAGCTACTACCGCCCACTTTTGCTCTCGCTCTGAAGAATGTGCAGCAGTTAAACAAAGAATATGAGCAGTTCTGAGGGTTCGAAAAGTGAACAGATAGCATGGTTAATGTTTTTAATGATTATTAAAGCTAGGGAAAAAAATTACTTCAGGTGGGGATAAGCCTTTAACTAATAATTTATATTATTGCATAGCAATAGCTAATTTTATTATTTTTTATGTATTTTTGTTATTAACTACAAAAACTACTAACCAACAAACTGCTGCCTGCGCTCTAATTATACCTTGGGAAGAATCAGTTTTATTTATTTCCTCTATTTAGCAGTATTGTTATTGCATTATTATTTGAGATGGGCCATATATTACAGGGTTTTAAATGATAAAAGTTCACATAAAAATGTTTGGTTTAGATTCTAAAAATTAATTCGCAAAATTCACTTTGAAGATTAAATTAAATGTATGATTTTGGTGTATCATGTGAATAAAGATGTAGCACCAGGGTCAGGGTACCAGCATTGCAGTTGGTTTTGACAGCAATTGGTTACTTTGTGTTCATTGAAATGATGATGTAATAGATAAAAACATTCGAGGATCCATTCTAGAGGATTTTTCCACGTAACAGCTTGGGACGTGGGTTTAGAAATTGATTTTTTTTCCCATTAAGTCACAATGGATTACTTTTGTTAAATGAGCTATTGGACACGTGATTATCAGCAAGCTGCATGTCAATTTATTGTTCTTCTGAGACCTATCAGGACTCTGAACCACACAGCTTAAACATCTACAATGAAAAATATATGAAAGGACGGAGCCTCATTACATTGACGTCAAGACGTAGAAAAAACGACATTGTTTGTGATGAATAGAAATTGGCAAATATACAGATCAATTTGAATGCAAACATTCTTTAACTGAGGAAAAAAAAATATTAAATGCATTCACAAAGAGAATTGTGAAAGGAAATAATCCACCTATGAAATTAATTTGTGAGTTATCAAGTATGAGGATGAAGTGCCACTGTTTCTAATGCATTCTCTATGTGCATTTACAATAAAATAAATCCTCTATCAATATATGTTATTTTGCATTCCAGATCAAATGCAATTTTATTTGGTTAATAAAAACTTAAAAAATCAGACACATTTAGAAGGCGATCCAGAATGGCTTTTTTTTTTTCTCTCTTAAAGAGAATTCGGAAATTGAGTTTTCGAAAATTAGAATGTGCCTTATTAATTTCCAGTATAAGCATAGAGGGCTTGAAGGGTTATATATGTCTTAGGGCTTCCAGGTTTTGTTCATAAATTACAGGAGTAGATAGGGCCATAAATCACTTGTAAAATAGACAGGATTTATTTTTTATTTTTTTCGCTGATGTTAAAGTCTTTAGGGGGGAAAGAAATGACCAAACAGCAAAACAAGAACACTGGGACAAAGAAAAATGTTCATCTTTAAGTTAGAAAGTGTTAACCTTGTGAAACAGACGATAAATCTCTGCCAAGTATTCCTTTGGTTATTTTGTAAAGCTTAAATTGTAAGTAACTGTTGTGACCATTGCCAAATCGCTACAATGAAGGGTTAGCGGCACAAAGAAAGCAATGCGCCACTTTGTTTCCGGTCAGAGGCCATATGGTCTGCCCACATTTTAGTCAATGATCGATCAAGCCATGCCGACCACGTCATGAAACCGACAGGTGCCAAAGTGGCACATCACTTTCCTAGTGCCACTACTTCTTTATTCCAGCGATCTGTTGGGGGTCACAGTTGTAGGACACTGATGGTAGATGCTTTACCGAGCATGTAACATAATTGGACAGGAACGGTTTCTAATACATGATTAACTGAATTAACATAATTGGACAGTAACTGATTCTAATACTTTTGGCCATTCATGATTTCACTTCATCTACCAAGTTATCAAGATATTACAATTACTTTTTGCCAATTTCCTACCGAAGAAATTAAAATACCTATATGGCTTATAAAATCTATTTCAAGGGGGTGAAAAAGCTTCAGTCATATGGCATTGCCCTACTGAATTTATATGATCTTTGGTCCAACGATGGGAACACTGAAGCCCAAGGGTGAAGCAAGTGGGCCATGCGACCTGGGATATGGATACCAGGAGGGGAACTAACAAGCCAAAATTCATTGCCCCGGGTATTTAGACACAGGGCAAGGACAGCAAACTTAATCCCCCCCCTCCCATGTGATGGAAAGCCTAACTACAACTCTGCAGAAGCAAATAATGCCCTTCGGGATCTAAGTATATTTTTTTCCCCCTTCACTTTTCCTCATTACAATAGATGTTTTGTGGGACAAGTTGTACTTTTGTTTGCTGGCAGTATTTTGAGGCACATATATATTTATCAATAGGCGCTTTGAAAGTATATCAATTGACTTACAATGCTACTAATAATTACCACTATTCTGAATGTTTATAGGACTAGTACAATTTGCGGAGATAGAAAAATAAAGAAGTGACTTATTTGAAAGGGATTGTGGCCTTGATCAAATGTGCATGGTTGCCCAAAATCAGGAGGTGAAGAACATGGAAAGAAAGTAGAACTGTGGGAAGGTTAAAGTTTGACTTACAAGAACATACTCGGTCCATGCGCTCTATTAATTAGGACATATAGATAGTTATAGAAGGGGGTCTTCTGCTTAGCACCTCTCTGCATGGGCCAGAGCAAAGAGTTGTCAATGTATTAATGGCCGCATGTAATACTAAACTTCCTCTGAGACGGCCTCTGAATGGTAAATGTATAGTTGACGAAAACGTTCTCCAGCAAAATCAGTTATTTGCCGGGGGTATGAGAAGCCGGACCAGTGTCTTGCATCTCAAATGGGGTTTTCTTGGTAAGCCTTTAAGGGTCCCATGTGCAATCTTCTATAAAGAAATACATCTTTCTAACATCATTCTAAAGAGAATGGTAATCATTAAAATTTAATATATAACCTAGCTGAGATAACTGTCCATTTTAGGGGTCTTCATAGACTTGTGTTTTTGATTGGCCCTTGGAATGGTCTTCATTATCTACCATGCATTAAAGTTATATTATCTTCATTATTCATAGGACACAATTCCCTACAGTACAAATTTTAAAGAGTATCCAAAGAGAAGATGGGAAAACTTTTTAGTCTCTATGCGACTTGGAAATGTAATAACAGAATAGAGAACAAATAGCAAAAATAGACAACAAAACTGAACACAAACAGTAAGTGCAAGACAACAAAAAATTACACAGAGACATCACACAAAAGAGGAAAGGATCTAAAATACAGATTGGCTTATTTTCACCCTGGATCAGCTTCATAAATGGTCTTCTTGAGGCTGTGAATGGCCTATTAGTAGAACAATCCATATAATGAACTGATTGTTTTAATGTGTCAGTGGGCAACAATGATGCTTATGAGTTGACTTGTCGGAAACATGCAGAATGTGTGAGTGTTTCTCACTCACTACACCTTCCTGCGACATGAGGGGGGTACCTTCATGGCTCCTAAATAGTCTCTGCTTCTAAAAGTAGATTTTTGACACAGAGAAGTCCACTGAAATCACAAACAGACAGAGTAAAGGCAAATCAGAAAGAAACAACATTAAAAGTGAAGAGAAGAACTTCACAGCTACAATAAGACAGTGGAACATTATGCAAGTTAGACAGACCACATACAGTAAGACGCAACAGAGAGCTTGCTCAGAAAGACAACTTTGAGGATTTAAGGGATCGGGGTTTTGGTGCTGCCCATGGGCAGAAAGTGATTTGTGCTGCAGTTAAAACAGAAAAAAATTGAATATTTGGCAATTGCACATTTCCAGGTAACATTTTACAGCTGCAACAAGGACTAAAAGGAACCTTAAAGAAACACTGGTTAGGAAAAAAAGTTA
Organism: Rhinoderma darwinii; assembly: GCF_050947455.1. Taxonomy (NCBI): domain Eukaryota; kingdom Metazoa; phylum Chordata; class Amphibia; order Anura; family Rhinodermatidae; genus Rhinoderma; species Rhinoderma darwinii. The sequence goes on along the minus strand of NC_134696.1, from coordinate 30,471,942 downwards.
AAAACAATGGACATCACAACATCCGATTCGCTTTCTAACCCTTCTTGCAACTTTTTACACTATATTGTTGTTTGTGCTTTACATGCATTGCTTTAAAAGAATAATTTCCTAAAATCAGGTAAAATTCTTTGGCTTGAAAATTCTGGAGAGAAGTAACCAATTGTTGCACCAATAAGGATTCCAGTCAAGAAATCGTATGTGCAGTTCCACTTGGTAATGGGGTTTTTCCATTTAAAATATGGATTAGAAAAACATGGCTTTTTTTCCACAAAAACACCACCACACCCGTCCATGGGTTTTATGTGGCATTGCAGCACAGCTTCATGGAAGTGAATGGGGCGAGCTGCAATACCACACACAACCTGTGAATAGGCGTTATGCCATTCCTGGAAGAAAAACACCCCTTTAGTAAAATGCCCTACAAGGATGTTCAGATCACCTAGGGGGTGAAGATTTTGGGGAGATAAAAAGATTTTCCCTTCCCCACATAGATGCAATGAGGTTTCCAGAATTAAGTGGGTCAGTTTTCTTGTCACAGTTCCGGAACACAACACATCTGTGGTCCTTTTGGACCGACCTGTCTTCTCCAGTTCCAATCTCTGGGAACTCTAAGAAAACAGAACTGTCTTGCGGTAATAACTATGTTTAGTTCTGGAAGCATGGCCAGGATAACAAGAGATATTGGGCTAGATGGGGCATCATCGAAAAAAAACATTTGAAATGGTATTTGCCTTGGTTTCCATGACTTTAAAGGTATCTGGTCATTATTGTCGCACCCAAGAGGCAGCAAGCCGGCTGCACCACTTATAAAAGTAATGTTCACACTAGCTCAACTTTGATACCACGTACTACTCCACACTCTCAATCCTCAGTAAGCCGTTAAGAAGGCCTGACTGGTGGAGCCCAGAACCCATAGGTATCAGTAGCATCTGCCAACAATTTACTGCCAACAGTCCCCCAATGTTATCTTAGGAGACAAGGATCAGACAGGTTGGATCTTAACCTACCCAATTCTTTGTTGCCCCCATAGATAAACTGGCAGCCACTTGTCATCCCTGCTCTATTAATATAATATGCATTTTCAGTGGGGTGTCAAGTGTGATAACTTTTGGAAGTCTATGGTCAGCTTTGGAGTAGACTTTCTCATTTGGGCAGGAGTCTCTCCTACTTAATCTCTATAATTTGCATCTCTATGTACACCTGATCCACATTGTAGAGTGCCATTGAAAGATGAGGGTACTACAGTATATAACCATATAATAATCAACTGTCAATTTCCAGGTAAAGAACACACCAAGAACAGAACAGAGGAAGTAGACTGATCAGGTTCTAGTTCTATAACATTCAGCGCTATGTCCACAACATGCGTTTACCACTCGATGTCCTATGTCTTGCACAGCATAACCTACCTGATCAGCACAACTCTAAGTGACAAAATGACTTTCCCATTGGCTATGACTGAACTATTTATCATATACTCTATACAGGTAAGTGATCCTAGACCGATCGAATATGAACACACCAATGGCGTAGCTCATATAACAATGAGATCTATGCAATATTATCTCACTACTGGACAAAATGCTAAAAGTTATAGCAAACATTTTACTGACCAAAATGACATGAGCTAATAAGCAGCTAATCCTATAGTCCACCGCTTACATAAGTGCACCTTGTAAATGTAGCTGTCAATGAAATTTGCACATATGGATGCAAGTGTTTCTGGAGCTTCTCAGGACTGGAGATATATACAAAAAAGAAGCGATCATGGGGACAGATATTTTTTTGTGTCAGCAGTCACGTTAAAGAAATATCAACAACCCCTCCATAGTTTGAAATATCGCATTGAGATGAACAAATGAAGTATAGACTTTAGATATCGTGTCTTTAGATATACGGCTCTCATACACTCATTTAAGTTGGGGATCATCATAATACAATCATTCATTATCCAGTTTTCATGGACAAGCTGCTTTTTATTCTCTCAAGGGTACGAATATTTAGCTAATGAAAGGCGACATGACTAATATTTTGAGTTAAAATAAGTTTCCTAAGGGTGCATTTTCGCACGCTGAATGGCACCATTTTTGCAATGCGGTTCTTGGCTGCGCGGCTTCCACACTGCTGATATGCGTACGAGCACCCTGAAAACATGTTCTTCACCTGTACAAGCCACTCAGCCCCAAAAAAAAAAGAACAAAATGGAGACAATTTGTGTTTAAACAGCATGGGCAATTTTGTGATAATCCCGGAAAAAAAAGCCATAAAAACACCCTAAGCCTCTGTTCACATCACGTCAGTCTCTTATGTTCGGCGTATGCGCAGAGAAAGCACTCAGCGCATAGGAAGAATATATAAATAGGCCCCTATTTACAGATGTGTTATACTTTTTACAATGGGGTCCTATGGGCATACAGTGGAATACGTCGCACCTTTTCATCAGAGGCAAACCTCCCAATATATACCTCAAAAGTGGGGGTCTGACGTGAAGTGAACAAAGTCTAACATTGGTAATTATAAATTGTTACTATTGGCATTGATAACAGCTATGGGGAATTGAAATTATTTTTATGCCTTTCAACTAAAGTCTATAGTTTGCATCCCATTTGAAGGCTATTGATAAACATAAACAGTGGTCTATAGGTTGTTGATGGAAACTCAGACCAATGGCAGACACTAAAATATACATTCCCAGGCATAAGGAGATCATAGAGTAGGGCCCTTGTTTGGATTACATCTCTATTAGCCATAGCCGAGAGCTGCTGCCAAGAGTGGTTCTCCCTGTGGAAATCGATGAGACCATGTATTACACAATTTCAATGAGCACCATGTAATACCACAGGACACCAGCATCATTTCCCAGTGAAAACGGCTGATTGTAGGGGGGATACAACAGTCATATCCCCGGTGAACAACTAATTGTTGTGAAAGGGTGGTAAAAGGGGAAAGTTCTCACTGGACAATACCTGTAATGAGAATATCTTAAGGAATTGCTGTTTCTTTGCATTATTTCCAATGGTGGAGCTAGTATTTAAAGGGGTTGCCCCACTATTAAATGTTGTTATAATATAATACAACATTAAAAATTATTTCATTTTGTAATTTACCTTCTGTTACAAAAATGCTCCAGTGGTGAGATATTCCCTTTACTTCATTAAAATGGCGCCTACTGGCATTCAATCTGTATAGTAATGTGCACGTCCTGCTACATAGCGGATTAAGGAGGGGGATGCACATGCTCAGTTCCACTCATCAACTGCCATCAGCCAATAGAAAACGGCTTCTCTGCAGCAGAAAGGACACGCCCCCTGAGCTGCCAGCCTGAAGAATATCTGACGGAGCAAATGGAGCAATGAATGGGGAGATCTCTGGATCCACATAAGATACAGGGCTGGTTCTAGCTTTGTTAGAAAGAGATCGTCATGCACTATATTCCTGATGTTCTTTTTTCATGGCTTCTTTCTTCTAAATGGGTGGCAATAAGTGAACGGGAGGATTAAAGAATTAGCTAAATGAAGTGAAGATGCTCCATATATTATTAAGTGCTGCAATAATACCTTTCTGCACAACATCTGGGTAAATAAACAAACCAAGTCCCTTTAGGATTAAAAAAACGTCCCTGTGCATCCTGTGATGGATGAGTCTTTGCTTGAGATCTCATTGCAAAGCCCAGTTCAAAATGATTTGTTTCCTTTGTTCTAGCAATGCCAGTTGCTACGGTTACCTAATTAACCAGCGGTCGGTTTTCAGGGATTTTTTTTTTTCTCTCCAAGATGGAAATGTCAAACGACTAAAGCAATAAATTCTAAGATGCTGAAGTTACACACAAGTATTTCTCTGTGATACACCTAATGTGCATTATTGGTATATACTGTATTCTGGCTAGATGGCCATTAATATTTGATCAAAGGGAATTAGATACAAATGTAAAGCCGTTTTACATGGGTGCTCTATATCATTACTGTAAATAAAAAAGGTGAAACGAAATGCTACATATAATGCGCACACACTCTATACAGCACTTACACTATTCTCAAACGCTAAAACTATTTCTTAAAGGGAAAGCACGGAGTACCGAAAAATAATTTAAATATATTTCCAACAAAAAGTGTTGATTAGCTGTGATATGGATATTAAAATGTAAACCATTCAGAGCGTTCTTTCAACTATTTGCTTGAGTTGCGAATGAACAGCTGCAATCACACAGCTATTCATACAGAAAGTGATAAGTCTGCAACAAGGCGCACAAGAAAGGATTGTAAACTAAGACACTTGTTTTTGACACAAGTCAAAATAATAAATTAGAAGCCACAGAAAGCTTGTATGCCTAAAGTATTTCTGTCCCAGTTCTTAATGATGTGCCAAGAATTGGCACAAGAACAAAATAAGGACAGAACTAGATTATAGGGGTTCTCTCAGTACAGATATTGATGACATATCGGTAGGATATGCCATCAATGTCCGATCTGTGGGGATCCAATTAACGTGACCCCTGCTGGACACTACAATGAAGTGTTCAGCATCTCAATGGTTCCACTTGCTGCATCATCATCACTCCCCCCCGTAACATGGGAAACTATGGGTGACCGATGCCATTGTATGGCATGCGGCACAGGTATATGTTAAATGTATAGGTCGGGAAGCTCCCATCACTGTCCATATAGACAGTGAAGTCAGTAGCGTTCCAATTCCCAATGTCCCTGGGCAATATAGATTGGTCCTGTTCTTTTATTTCCCCTGATGTATGTGGTGTCAATTGTATGGTAGTTGCTCACTCAACCTCCCTTATAATAAATTAACATGTCAGCCAAAAGGGAATATTAATTCGGAGATTGAGACTGTTAAATGTGTTTTCGTACCAATAAAACTTATTGCATATCCATAGAATATGCCACAAATGTTTGACCGCATGGGTCCAATTGACGGATAACAAGAATGAGAGTCCTGTACCCCTGTTTATGGGATTAGAACCAGGGAAATAAGAAAACCAGAGAGTGGACTGTGCATGTGCAGGCAAAGCTTCTACAGGAGGGACAGGAACTGCCTAATGCCATAAATGTTATAAGCCATAAACCTCTTTCATCTGGCAATTGTCTGATGTTTTGGGAAACATTACAAAATTGTACCCAAAAGTGCAGCTCAATATTGTTGGCTTGATTCATTTCTATTCTTTTAGTTATATCACTTGACTAATATAGTAAAATCCAGGAACTATAATAATGTTTATTGGGCAGTAGAGCGGTGCTTCTCAACATCTGCAAGTATTTCTCCATTCCAAACATATTTCAAGGTGGTGAAACATACATGCTGTATAATTGCTGATAAAAGAATAAATAGTTTTATGACGCATGGACATGTCTGGTAAAATTTTGAGTCTTCTTGGAGTACTGTCCCTGGCTTTTACATATACCCTTGCTGATGAAAAACTTGAGAACAGTTTTTCTCATGTATAGATCACTGGTATAAGTAGAAATGTGACATTAGTTGCCCTAACTAGTAATCTATAAAACAAGAAAGGCAGGAGAGAAATATCATGTCTCCCCTGCACCTCCTAAATAACACAGAAGTATCATAACCTGCCTATGGGACACTCATATTCATTTGGGAACTAAAATCTTCAGTTTCCTGCTACACTTGTGGAATTCTGGCGTCAATAACACCTCACACTTTCTCAGTAATTGTCAGGAACCTTAGTAATTTAGAAAGATGTGAGAGAACATATTATATCCAAAAATTGTTCGAGAAATAGTCACTATGAATAAATTATTAGCTATTGGATAGTAATAAAATTGCATTTTTTGAGAAATTACTATGCATGAAGGCAAACACAAAAAATTATACATAAACCGGTCTCATGAAGCCAACCTATTTCCCATATGCCCAATTAGGCACCCCCTTAATGAGCCATAATGGAGAGCCACTAACAAGCAGCAACTTTTCCCTGGCTGAAAAATAAATAAATTTCCTACCCTAAAAAAATTATTTCCCACAAGTTCTAGTCTACTTTTAAGAATTCCTTTTTGATTTCTAAAAATAAAAAAAACAAAAAGTGTTTGGGCATAACTAATGGGAGTACCATGATTCACTCACATACAACAGTAGGCTCTCCATGGAAACATGGACAAAGATGCAAAGCACTCTAGGAAGCAGTTCAAGCGAAAGGCTTCACTTTTAACTTTGGCAAGAGTACAACGAGCGATACACACGATAATAGATTGTTTTGTTTGTCTATTCACTTCTGATGTTCTTGGCCAGGGTTAAAAAGTAAGTCGTTGAGTCTTTGCTGCTTTCTAAAATCCATGGATAACCTAATTTAAGTAATTGGAAACTACATTAACATAATAAAACAAAATGAAATTATATGTAGTTAAATATATATTGAGGCTTCTGTACAAATACAGTCATAAGGTTTGTTCCTAACACTTTAATGAGTCTGCTGAGGTTTTCCAGCTTGTCTACCCTCCCGATTTACTTTACTTAGTATTGTAAGACCACATCTCATCAAGAAAAATAGATAAAGGCTGAAGGAAAAACAAGTTGAAAGGGGTAAAGCACAGTCTGTACTTGTACTCCGCTCAGAACTTGGAGTATGTACAGATATTTTTGGATTTTTTTAATGGGCATCATTAGTTTTAATTAATGTTGCCCCAAAGTGCAACCATTATTACAGCAGCTATAAGCAACGATTATTACACAGTGATCCCAGAACTGCTTTATTTGCCATCTTTGGAGTTTTGAAATTCAATCTCCGTTCACATGTGCATAGTAACTTCAGTTCATAACGCCTGATGAATCCCAATGACTTATAATTGGGTCAATCAGGGCTTAGTTGAAGATTCCGGTGTTTGTATGGCAAGAATAGGTGCTGGCATGCTGCGCTATTGTTACTGTCAAATGTACTGGACCTGCCAATGGAGCCACCAACAGCAGTTTGAACAGAGTTTAGTCTCTGTTCACATATGCATTACTATTCCCTTTGTTCTGCATCGTCATAGGCCACCAAAGGCACCCATTGACTCTAAAGGGTTCTGCCGGGTGCCCATCATGGTGTCTGTCATTTTAACAGAACAAATAGAGCTGCATGCTGCGCTATTATTATTGCCATTTTGGACCGGATCGGTGAAGGAGGCCCGTAAGGGAGCCTCCAGCTCAGATGTAAACATAGCCTTACAGAGTTGCAGAACTTACACACGCAAGGAGCTTGCTGAGTATTTCAGTAAATCAGTCTAATTTTTTGCAAAAACAGAAGTTTTAAGAGGTTTGCGTGAAAATCAGTTTTGTAATACAACTACTAACAGTTAGAGCGGATTGGCTTTCTATTAAATTTGCGTTCAAAAGTATGAAAATTAGATTGTGAGCCCCGGGGTCATGGATTAATGACAACCTTTATGAAAGCTCTGTGGAATAGGTTTGTGCATGTTAAAGCCAAAAGAAATAAATACGGTTTCAGTAAAGGAATATTAAGAGAAAATAATTTATCTTTGCCCCCGATTTGGAAAGTAGACCTGGTAAAAGGTAGGGCAGCTAATCCTCTTATTACGGTTTCCGCCGGGTTCTCAAGTTTTCTGCCACACTCCAAAAACTAATGACAATTTCTGTACAGAACTGCAGATTAGCTTGGCGCTATATCAATTAATAAAATGGTCTGAGGCCCAAAGCCCTTGGTCACTGCAGTAATGGTCAGTCCATCCCTATTAACTTGCATACAATGTGAATTTAGAGTATTCATATTTTCTTTTATTTTCCAGAAGGCAGATATATACTCACATGAACAGTATATAGCAAAATCATAACTGAAATTGTATCAACACTTAAAGGCTATGTATACCTTTGAATCTTTTTTTTTTAATAAAAATGTCTATCAGTGTGATTTGTACAATTTTCTAAATACTTTATTAAAAATAATTTTTACTTTTTTAGATACAGCTGCTTTGTATCCTGTACACAGGGCAGCTGTATCTAGCGTTGAGACATGAATCCGTCAGGATCCGGAGAGAAGAGAAACCGCTTTTCTCCATCGCTAACCCCTTGAATTCCGCAATCGCGGCATTCAAAGTGAATAGGAGAAGGGGGGGGACTGCCCTATGAACGTGTCACAGGCGATCGAGGCCCATAACTTCTATGGCCAGATAGACTAGGGTCCATTTAAGGACCCCAGGGCTGTCTGACCATATTCCCTGTGGTTAGGGTATACTGAGGTATGCCTAACAACTGCCTGTGTACAATGAGTAAGGCTAATGTACTGGCATATAGATATATGCCAGTACATTACAGTTAAAAAATCTAAATGAAAAATCCCTCTATGGGATTAAAAAAAAAAGTTAAATTAATAATAAAAAAAAAAGTAATGTTAAATAAAAATATATTTCTTATTTTTTTTTACAATGAATAACCTTTTTAAACTGGAAGTCCCAAAACATGAAATAGACATATTTGGTGTTGCCACAACCATAACAACCTGTACAACAAATGTATAACATTATTTATGATGTATGGTGTAAAAAAAAAAAAAAACAACAACTGCAGCAGAACAGTTTTTCTGCATTTTCACCAAAATAAAAATGTATATAAATTAAACGATAATGTATTTGTATAAAAATTGGTACCTACATAAAGTACAACTCATCCCGCAAAAAACAAAGTCTCCTACAAAAACGTCGTACAAAATCTAAAAATAAAGTTATGAGCGCAAATTGTTCTGTCCTCAAGGTCAAAATTGGCCGTGTCATTAAGGGGTTAATATATATATATTAAAAAAAAAAGGTAATAGCAAAGAACAATGGCAACATAAAGACTGTGATGTCATTTGGTTAGAACTAAGATTTACCATATGTACCTATTGTTGGTTGCACCTATAGAATGTACCTATTAACCCCTTCCCGACATTTGTCATAAGTATACGTCATGGAAAGCCAGTCCTTCCCGCAAAATGTTGTATACTTACGACAAATGGATGACACTGGCTCAGAAGCGGAGTCAGTACCATCATCCCCGGATGTCAGCTGCATCTTACAGCTGACACCCTGCTGTAATGACGGGGACTGAAGTTAGCTTTGATCCCCGCCATTAACCCCTTAAAGGCAGCAGTCAAAAGCGATCGCTGCATTTAAGGTGTTTGCAGCTCATCGACTCCCCAGCAAGGAAATTGCCGGGGGGTTGGTGGCTGCAATGGCAACCGGAGGCCTAATAGTGGCCTTCCGGTCTGCCTAGCACGGAAAACTTCCAGCCTCCCACCCGGAGGCGGGGTCTAAAAGGCTTTTGTCGCCGTCGGCAAGTGGTGCTGGCTCAGGAGCTGAGCCGGCGTCATCAGCGGTGGATGTCAGCTGTATGTTACAGCTCACATCCACCTGTAATGGCAGGAACCGGAGCCATCTCCAATCCCTGCCATTAAGCCCTTAGATGCAGCGATCGCTGCATCTTGGTGGTGGTCAGCAGATCGGCAGGGCTGCGGAATACTACTATGGCAACAGGAGAACTAACAATGGCCTTCTGCTCTGCCATTATGGAAGCCGACTAGGCCATGCCCGGATTCGAAGCCTAATCACCTTGCTGTCAGTGAATGACTGACAGATCTAATACATTGCACTACATTGGTAGTGCAATGTATCAGAAAAAAAAGTTGGACCTTCAAGTCCCCTAGTGGGACTAAAGAGAAGTGTAAAAAAAAAAGGGTAACAGAAGTGAACAAAAAAGTTGCAAAAAATATAATAACATTTTCAAGCAATAAAATAAAACACAATTGCCCTTTTTCCCTTATCAAGTCCTTTATATTGAAATAAATAAATAAACCATACATATTTGGTATTGCCGCGATATTATGTTATTTATTCCATGCGATGAACGGCGTAAAAAAACCAGTAAAAAACAATGCCAGTATTTCTGATTTTGGTCACTTTGCCCTACAAAAATTGATCAAAAAGTTGCATGTATCCAAAAATGGTACCTATAAAAACTATAACTCGTCTCTCAAAAAACAAGCCCTCATACAGCTCCATCAACAAAAAAATTAAAAAGTTATGGCTCTCACCAAAAGGCGACAGAAAAAATACATTCTATTTACAAAAGTAATTTTATTGTGCAAAAAGTTGTAAAACATAAGAAAGTGCTATAAATTAGGTATTGCCGGAATCGTACGGACCCGCAGAATAAAGGTAACATGTAATCTTTAACGAATGGTGAACGCTGTATAAAATAAACTATGCGAGAATTGCTGATTTTCGGTCACCTTGCCTCCCAAAAAAATAGGATAAAAATGATCAAAAAGTCGCATGTACCCCAAAATGGTACCAATAATAACTACAGCTCGTCCCGCAAAAAAATAGTCCTCATACCACTACATCTATGAAAAAAATAAAATAAGTTAAGTCTCCAATAAGTCCGGAAATAAAAAATATGCAGTAGTGCAGGCTCGAGGGGAACATTTCTTCTGTTTCAAGAGGCGATTTATCGAGGCGCTAAAATGATGGAACCAGGAAGGGGAGGCCCCAAACATATCTGCTGGAAGCGAGGGCGCCCGTATTATACCAGGATAACACTTCCTAGCAAAATTCCCCAAACTGCAAAGGTGCGGAGTGTGGACCAAAAGGGGGATAAGTAACAACATCATTTATCAGTGCGACACCGGCCTGTGCAGAAAGGATTGCTTCACAGTGTAAGGCCTGATTTACACGAGCGTGTGCGTTTTGCGCGCGCAAAAAACGCTGCGTTTTGCGCGCGCAAAAGGCATTTGACAGCTCCGTGTGTCATCCGTGTATGATGCGCGGCTGCGTGATTTTCGCTCAGCCGCCATCATAGAGATGAGGCTAGTCGACGTCCGTCACTGTCCAGGGTGCTGAAAGAGCTAACTGATCGGCAGTAACTCTTTCAGCACCCTCGACAGTGAATGCCGATCACAATATACACCAACCTGTGAATAAAAAAAGACGTTCAAACTTACCATGAACTGCCTGCTTCCTCCAGTCCGGTCTCCCGGCCGTTGCCTTGGTGACGCGTCCCTCTCTTGTCATCCGGCCCCACCTCCCAGGATGACGCGGCAGTCCATGAGACCGCTGCAGCCTGTGATTGGCTGCAGCCTGTGCTTGGCCTGTGATTGGCTGCAGCTGTCACTTGGCCTGAATTGTCATCCCGGGAGGTCGGACTGGAGGAAGGAGCCGGGACTTATCGGTAAGTCCGAACTTCTGTTTTTTTTTTACACGTATATGTATATGGCGATCGAAAGTCACTGTCCATGGTGCTGAAACAGTTTAAGTCTTTCAGCACCGTGGGCAGTGACTGTCTCCTGACGTCGCGTACCCACCCGAACATTTTTTGCCGGGTTCGGTCAAAACTAGTTCGGCCGAACCCGGTGAAGTTCGGTGCGCTCATCTCTAATTTGACACTCCGTTTGGATGTTTGTAAACAGAAAAGCACGTGGTGCTTTTCTGTTTACATTCATCCTTTTGACAGCTCTTGCGTGATTTTCGCGCATGCAACGCAGTAGCGTCCGTGTGGCATGCATTGTTTTCACGCACCCATTGACTTCAATGGGTGCGTGTTGCGTGAAAAACGCACGATTATAGAACATGTCGTGAGTTTTACGCAACGCACTCACGCTGCGCAAAATTCACGCATCGTCTAAACTGCCCCATAGAGTAATATAGGTGCGTACGACACGCGTGAAAAGCACGCGCGTCGCACGCGCGTATATTACGCTCGTGTAAATGAGGCCTAACACACATCTATGGATTATTTGATTGTTTTTTGTTTTACCCCATTATTATACCCCTGATGTACTCTGCCCATCTCACGTGTACCCCCACATAATAAACTGAAATACCAGTAAAACTCCAAAAAAACCTACTACCAAGCAAAATCTATGCTTTAAAAGCCAAATGGTGCTCCCTCCCTTCTGAGCCCTACAGTGTGCCCAACCAGCAGTTTACTCGCCATACCCGGGAGAACCCTTTTAACAATTTTTGGGATGTGTCATATTTGCCACTAAAATGGCATACCTGGGGAAAAATTTAAATTTTTACTTTGCCCCATCCGCAGCGCAATCATTTATGGAAAAGACCTGTGGGGTGAAAATGCTCACTACACCCCTTAATAATTGCCTTAAGGGGTGTAGTTTTCAAAATGGGGTCACTTCTCAGGGGTTTCTTTTATTATTTCACATCAGAGCCCTGCAATTGTGAACCAATACTTTGTAAGTTGCCAACTTAGGCATTAACTTCGCATGGTACTCTTTCACTCCTGAGCTCTGTCGAATGTCAAGGCAAAAGATGAGTGCCCCATGTAAAGTGATTCTAAAACCGGGAAACACAGCATAATAATTAGAGAGCTGTCTTGTTATGGTGGCACAAGCTGGGCACCACATATTGGCTTATCTATGGAAAAAATCCCATTGTCACTCTGCAACATCGAAATGCAAACGCGACATAGCAACCAGAAACCAGCAAAATCTGCACTCCAAAAGCCAAATGCTGCTCCTTCCCTTCTGAACCATGCCGTGTGCCCAAGCAGCTGTTTATAACCACATATGGGGTATTGCCGTACTAGGGAGAAATTGCTTTACAAATGTTGGGGTGCTTTTTCTCCTTTATCGTTTGAGAAAATGAAAAACTAAGCTAAAACTACGTCTTGTAGGTAAAAAAATTAACTTATTTTCACTGCCCAATTCAAATAAAATCTATGCAACACCTGTGGGGTCAAAATGCTCACTACACCCCTATATTTATTCCTCAAGGGGTGTAGTATCCCAAACGGAGTCACTTTTCGGGAGTTTCCACTGTACTGGTACATTAGGGGCTTTGCAAAAGCGACATGGTGTCAAGAAACCAATCCAGCAAAATCTGTGCTCCAAAAGCCAAATGGCGCTCCTTCTATTCCGATCCTTGCCATGTGTCCAAACAGCAGTTTATGACCACATATGGGGTATTTCCATACTCCAGAGACGTTGCTTTACAAATGTTGGGGTTCTTTTCTTTCCTTTATTTGTTGAGAAAATGAAAAATTGAGCTAAATCTACGTCTTATTGAAGAAAAATTGTTTTTATTTTCACTGCCCAATTCTTTTTTTCTCAAATATTTGTTTTATTGAAGATGAACAACAAAAGAACATCCTTACATAGATCATGATGAACAGGAGGGGAAGCTTACGGCATTCACTGCCCAATTCTAATAAAATCTATGAAACACCTGTGGGGTCAAAATGCTGACTGTACCCCTAGATGAATTCCTCAAAGGGTGTAGTTTCCAAAATGGGGTCACTTTTCGGGGGTTTCCACTGTTTTGTCCCCTAGGGGGCTTTGCAAATGTGACATGGCCTCCGCAAACCATTCCTGCCAAATTTGAGCTCCGAAAGCCAAATGGCACTCTTTCCCTTCTAAGCCCGGTTTGTGTGTCCAAACAGCCATTTATGACCACATGTGGGGTATTGTTTCAGAAAATTAGCTAAACCTACATTTTCTTTGAAAGAATGTAGATTTCCATTTTCACGGCCTACTTTCAATAATTTCTGCAATAAACCTGTAGGGTCAAAATGCTCACTATACCTCTAGATAGTTTCCTTGAAGGGTGAAGTTTTACAAATGCGGTCACTTTTGGGGGATTTCCACTGTTTTGGCACCTCAAGAGCCTTTCAAACCTGACACGGTACCTAAAATATATTCTAATACAAAGGAGCGGACCCCCACCAATCCAAACTTCTGACATGTCTCTATGACATGTCAGAAGCTTGTCGAACGTTTAGCTACACTTTAAGCTACTTAAATAAAAGCAAATTCCTTAGAGGTGTCCATATTGAATGATACCATCAAAACTATCAATTCAATTTCACCCCTCACTCCTCTACCCAAATTCTTGCCATTCTTATAGACTAGTTAATACTAATAGTTCAAATTCATCACCTTCTATTGTCACGTGGATATTCTGTATGTTTTTTACTTCGCTTATAATACATGGCAATGAAAATCTAGAATTCTGTAAATAATAATTGTATAAACATCACATTCTGATGTCAGAACCGGAGAATTATACAGACATAAGTGGCACCACATAGGCACTACTTATCTCTTCCTACAGATCAGTCGGTAGTTCCTTCTCTTATGCCGACCATTTATTGACTGACAAGTAGCGCTCTTTATCTTTAAAAAGCAGCTTCAGTGTGCAATATACAGTTCAGAAAGGAACTCGACCTCCTTTAAAAAGAGGTTCTGCAGCAGCGAAGGTGTGTATTATATAGAAAAATAAAAGGAAAAAATATTCATGCATTATAAATAAGATTTCGCGTTACCCCAGAGTTCTGTGTCTTGAATAAATGCAGCCGGCCTGCAGCCTTGGTCTTTTATATAGTCATTGAATGCTTTGGTGGCTTCTGATATTCTTGTAATTCGTATAATTTACAGTAGAGGGGTACATCATTTCTTATATAACAGACTGCCGACATTGAGGTGCAATATTGTGCCGCTACCTAAATATTGATGTCCTGCCTTGTGCGGCTTTTTGTTAAAAGCTTTCATTGGCTTGTAGCGCCCTCTAGAGGCTAAACTAAAAATTTTATCCAGATGAACGTAGTGTATTGCAAGTATGTGAATTGGTATGAGTAAACTGAAGTTCGCAAAACTGAGAGACATATCAGAAATTTTGATCAGTGGGGGTCCGGGTGCTGAGACCCCAACCATAACAAACAAAGAAGTGCTCAGCCGAGCTCTCTATACCTTCATCTATGATCGGCACTCCTCATTAGGCAGAAGATGGGCTCAGACTCCGGAGAAACAAAAGTAATTGCCATTTCCCAGAGAGAAGTCACCTAAAATCTGTCAGATGAGCAACACTCTTAGCTACTTTAGTCTATTTTCACACCACAAAAATATCGCGACATATACGCTAAATGCGTCCATAGGTTATACTGGGCCCGATTCTTTTACAAAAGAGTGCAATTTTGGCATACATTCAAGCAGTATAGAAGTTAAATACTTTTTTTTTTTCACTGTATTGAAAGTGTTGTGGTCTAGTTTTGTTTTTTTTTTAAACTGGCGGATGACGCAAAAAATAACCCCAAATCGTAAGTACAGTACACGTTTTTTACAATGGTCGACATATGCAACTCTAAGGCATACAGTTGCATAGGTCGGGATTATACGTTCGACGTGGGACGATTTGCTAAGCGTATATGCCAAACGTGGTCTGAATAGAGCCTAATAGGACGCCACTGATATATTGTGGGCATTGCCATACACGGAACTACATGGAATAGATCCAAACTGACTTTTCCTGTACACAAAAAAAAAAGTAAATGTTGGAGGGACTTTCTACTTCAGATAATTTTTTTTACTTACAATATCATGTCCAAATATAAGCCATACTGGTGGTTACTGGTTACTGGAACCAGTCAGCAGCGTGGAACCAGTCAGCAGCCTGTCCACGGACAAGCTTCCAACAACAAAGATGACCTCCTGTACACAAATGCACTCTCTGTTGTACCTGCGCGGCCTCAAATCTAACATTTAGCCAGCAGGGAATGCCGGGAACTGTGAGCTCGGCAGCCGTTCCAGATCAGAATGGGGTGTAAAACATGTCAGTCAGGATCAGTACAAGATAAATGAAGCAACGTTAACATTATTATGAAATGTGAGAGACTTTGGTGGGGGTTGGGTTGAGGGTAAATACTTGACATTGATTGAATTTATTTGCAATGTTTTATTCTAGTGCCAGAGCATTAAATATTTCATAGTTTCCATGTCCAAGAGGACGATCTACTCCATATGACGTTTCTTCATGTACAGTAAGCACAAATAAGTATCTGTGAAACATTTCATTATGTTTGTGACAAAATCCATATGTCAAAGAAAAATTCTACATTCCATTTAGGTCTAGGAAAAAGTTGTTTTTTTTACCTTAAAATATTAACCTTTTCAAACACTTAGCCACACTCAAGTGTTATTGAATCGGATATTCTGGATGTAAAGGATTGTACAGGATTAGAAAGATTGGTTGTTTTCTTCCAAAAACAGTGCCACGCCTGTCCACAGGTTGTGCGTGGTATTGCACCTCAGCCTCATTTCCCATTCACTTTAATAGAGCTGAGCTGCCATACCAGACACAATCCATTGACACGCGTGGAGCGGTTTCTGAAACAAAGCAGCCATGTTTTTATAATCCTGTACAACCCTGTGAAGCTCAATTTGTTCCAATGCAACCATAGAAAATACTTTTATTTTCTAGATGTCCTTCTTATATTCAGACCGTAGAAAGTGTCAACCAGAGTTTTGAGGGTTATATAGGGTGTACTTACTATGTGAACAAGACCTGCCGTTAATACACGATGAAGACACATTTTAATGTATAATCACAGCATAGGAACAGTGCATTTATGCTTCAGTTTACTTTTCTATAATGCAAAATTATTCACCTTATTGAAAAAAGTTGCACCCACCTTACCACTGATGTCATTAATTGCTACATGAACAAAAACGGATGCCTCTTCCATACCTTCCAGGTACACATGTCGATAACCTACAGAGGGGAAACATCAGGGAAAGTTAAATCTGTAACTCTACATAATGATTTATACCAGCAGATTGTCACCTGAGGGGTTCTCCGCTTTGGACAATTTCTACCTGTTAGAAAGGTCCCATGGCAAAAAGCAAATCACAAAGTGCCCCTATGCTGGGACCCCCAGTGATCAGCTGTAATTGGTGGGGAAACATGGCAGTAAGTGTTCAATTTCCCTGCAGCGCCACCACGGGGAAAATGAAGAATTACACAGTGCCCATTCAAATCAGTGGGTCATCTCTGTAATACAGGACAGAACAGGTCCACCAGAGTAAGAGATGCTCTTTGTGACTGCTCTACACTCTAGCCAAGAGATGAACCCCCTCTATTACCATAAGCATTCCCTAATGGGGTATATGAAAATGGATTTTCTAACTAGATAACCCCTTTGATACCAGGCTAATTTGAAATCGTATGTTACTCATCAGAAGGTTTCTATGATACATTTTGCATTGAAAACATTTTTGAAACCCAACTTACCTGGCATCATACTGCTCAATGAAATTGTTCTCTGCCCAATGAAGTCTCGCCCTATCGGATCATGATCCCAGACTAGGAAACGAATTAGAGAGACCTCTGGCATGTGCACGTTAAACACCAACGTTTCCTCCCACATTGGATTGAAACCTACAAATAAAAATTTACAAATCTTTCCATCATATTGTAGTAAATAACTTCAATAAGAGATCAATTATTGCAGTGGGCATGAAGAAAAAATATTGATCTTTAATATGACCCCTCCCCCCCTATAACTGCAGGAACTTGCTCATTATGGCCTACCGGACACTGGAGCATATATATATATAAAAAGTTTTATGCAAAGTAAATGCTTTTTTTAAAGTTCTAACATTCTGTGGATTAAATTCTCGATATATCTTTAGTTTTTTTCTGTTACATGACTTTAAATCCCTGGAAACACATCTCCAACCACTATTAAGCCGGGATCACACACAGTGTTGATGACGTTTTTTAGATTTGGCTAAAAAACTAAGCCACAAACTGCAGCAAAAACTGCAGCAAAACTGTGTGTGTGTGATCCTGGCCTAAAGACATCAATCAGAATATGTTGGAACTAGGGAAAAGGAGAAGATTCATTTTATGGCCTCCTTCACAAACACAAACAATTTTTCTGGCAAAATAAAATTCACCAAAAACCGCTTCTAAAAATTCTAGCGTTATTAAAATGTAACATGCAATTTTTAAGGCGTTTTTGTGCCGTTTTTCATTTTGTACATGCTTTTTTTCTGGCGTTTTTTTTTAAAGTCCTATAGAGAAGACTGGGAAAAACGCCTGAAAAAAAACTCCATACCCAGAGACTGCTGCATTTGGAAAACACACCATGGACCACAATATTCCCACAGACAAAAACGCAGTTGTATGTAATGCATTTTATATTTTACTATAGACTTTAATGTAACGTCTGGCCGCACTAAAAACCGCTGCAAATAACACATGACTGCAGGGTGTAGATAAATCATAGTTTCCAAAGGTGGTCAGCAGAATTTTTAATAGAGCTTCAGATGAAGAAAACATAATGTCACTCATAATCCATATAAGATAAAAAAAGGAACTTACAAAAGGTCATAAACGAAGATTTAAACTGTAAATATTGTAAAAACAAAGTACTTAAAATTCACTTACCATTGTCATCTACAACCCGAGTTTGTTCCTTGTAGCAATCTACAGGCAAACCAATGAGCTCAACTTCTACAAAAGGATCAATGATCTACAACAGAAGCACAGGTTACGCGGTGATGTCACTAGTTCATGGTAAAGCAACATATTACATTCTGACAGATCTAGATGGCGTCTACTGCATGTGCACGACTGTTATTGGTCCTTGTTATGGATTTACTTTTCCCCACTTTTTCAGGTACTGCATTCTCTGTACTCCTGTTCTTTACTATCTCATAGGCTAATCATACACAAACTTATTGTACCTGTTAAATTTTTTTATTGTATTTTTTTTTCTTTGAAAATTTTTAATAAAATAAAACACTGGTGGTGGCTTGTCAACTGAGAGCCCTCCGAATTCCTAAATAAGAGGGGCTACCATGGAGCTTTATGTAAATTTCTTTCTTAAACCACAGCGCTGCAGCAGTGCAATTCATTTCAGTGGTTGTTAACAGTATCTATATGCTGACAAAGCCGAGAGCTGCAGCCCAAAGTTCTAGGGATGTGTAGGGGTCCCAGCTCATTGATCTTTACATAGTTACATAGGTTGGAACAAGACAGCGGTCCTTCAAGTTCAAACTTTCTCACTCAATTGCACGTCATTCATTGCTAGATTAGTTATAACCCTCTATGCAATACTTCAGAAGATAAGCACCTAGGCCTTTTTTTAAATGCCGACATAGTATCTGCCATTACTACCTCTTGGGGTAGGGCATGTCATAATTTGACTACTCTAACTGTAAAGAACCCTTTCCTATATTGACGTCTGAAATATCTTTCTTCCACACGCAATGAATGTCTCCTGGTCCTTTGTAAAGTCCTTGGGAAGAACAGATTATGTGCCAGTTCTCTGTATTGACCACACATATTTATACATGCCAATAAGATTACCTCCAAGGTGTCTTTTTTCCCAAGCTGAACAAGCCCAATTTTTCTAGCCTTTCATTGTAAGCGACACCTCCCATCCCATTTAATAATCTAGTCACCCGCCTTTGAACCCTCCCCAGTTCTCCTATATCCTTTTTACAATGTGGAGCCCAAAACGGAACCCCATATTCAAGATGTGGCCTTACAAGGGATATATATATAGAGGGGTAATATTACATTTGAATCACGTTTCTATCTCTCTTTTTATACACCATAAAATCCTATTTGCTTTTGCAGCTGCTGCTTGACATTGAGTACTGCTGCTTAGTTTATTTGTAACCAGAATAGCCAGGTCCTTTTCTTGTACCGTTTTGCCCAGTTTTATTCCATTTAATGTATATGAATTAATACTATTACTGCAGCCTACATGCATTAATTTACATTCATCAACATTAAAATTAATCTCCTGTGTTTTTGCCCATGCTGCCAGCTTATCTAGGTCTTTGTGTAATATTTCATAATCATTCCAAGTTTTTAGTATCCTTTAAGTATCGTCAGTAAAATCTGACACCTTGCCATCAATCCCATCCACAAGGTCATTAATAAAGAGATAAAAGATAATTGGGCCTAACACAGATCCTTGTGGTACCCCGCTGCTGACTTCAGCCCATTTTGAGTATTCTCACAAATGTTATCCTCTAACCAGTCTCAATGACATGTTAGTAGCTACCTTAAAATGGAAAGCCCCTTTAAAGAACCACATTTAACGACAAATGTCTGTGTAGCCATTGAATATAAAAATGCTCAAAAATTATTTTCAAAAGAAGAAATGAACGGAATAAAAAAAATACAAAAAGCAAAAGACAGTGATATATGGAAAACCAATAAGTCTGTACCATGTCTGACTAGAATATAAATGGCCAGTGCAGTCTGTCCTAAATGTAAGTAAATGTAAGACTTTATTAATAAAGAAAATGTCAGCCTTCCTTCATAAAGATTGCTAGCGCTGGATGCATCATAAGGACACGCTGTTCAATTACCAGACACATCACAGCGTCCTTTCCCCAATGTCCTGTCCTGTCCCTTGTGACAACACTCCTAGGTGCTCACAAAAATCAATTGGGGATAAATCATGTTGTACAGCGTTGTCATCTCTTCACTAATGTCATAAAGAGCTGTCTGGAAAAGTTACGATATGGTTGCTGCAATTTACAACACAAAAGAATGTGTTAACATTTCCGTTTTTTTCCCCTCTTAGGACAAATTTATCTCTGTTACAATTTCTAAATGTATTGTAAAGGTTATATCTTCCGCGAACGTCTTACCACAGGCAACCTATGGCCCATACTATCTGGCATGGCTGTACAATAAAATCCCAGCAGAAATTCATATAGGGTCTTTAAAAGGGTTGTCTGGTTTGGAAAACCACTTTAAAATGCAGTATTAGGGTATGTCCACACGTACCGTAAACACTGTTGATTTTCCGCAATGGATTTTATTGCAGAAAATTAAAAAATCAGCAGGAAAAACTTTCATAAATTGACCTGCGGTGCGGATTTTCAATCCGCAGCATCTTAATGCTTTGGAATCACTCCTATTCTGTTGCAGGTTTTCTCTATTGAATTCAATGGGGAGGTAAAACGCGTAACAAATATCAAATGTTTCGAGTTTTGCGGAGCAAAAGCTGCGATTCCACCGGAAAAATCGCAACTCAAAAAAAAAAAGCAGCAACTTTTTTGGGTTTAAAATCAATAAAAATGTTTAGACTTCCCACCTGGGCATTATCACTTTCGTCTGTTCGCACATTATCACTTTCTGGCTCCTGGGATGACATTTCATCCATGAGACTACACAGACAGCAGAGGAACGATTCATAATGACAACGGAGAACTGGACAAGGACAAGTATACTTTTTTTTTTCTTCAACCACTGTTTTCCGCAGCGGACTTTCCGCCAGGAAATACGGCACCACAATTTGGTCCCTTTGAGAATATAGCCTTCGGGAATTCTAAATTGATAGAGGGAAGTCCCTCAATTGGGATCTCCATTAATTGGCGGGAGTGGAAAGTGGTTGCAAAGAGCATATCTCCCTCTCTGGAGGACCCAATACGTCCGTGCTTTAGACAGATTTGAATGGTCACAATTTAATGATTCATTTCACCTGTGGTGGCACTGCAGAGGAACTGAACACTTACGGTCTGATGCGTCAGCACATGATAAACAATCAGATTATTTTTGGGGGGCTTTTCTAAAAAAAAAAAAGTGCCCAAAGTGGACAACCCCTTTAATAAAATATCTTCTTCCCTACATTCCCTATAATGTATTCGAAATTAGAATTGATTTCCAGTTGTGGGCATAAAAAGCATACATAATTTACTAATTGGAGTCAAAATTTCACCTCTTGTCTCATCACAGCTCAGGTTGCGGACGTTGTCCCTCATGCTTTACACTGCAGCTGTGTATTTTCTGAATGACTGCTGATCTCCATTACATTAATTGTAGAACAATTATAAACTACAATGAACTAAACCCCCCCCCAGGGATGATTATCCGGGAACAGGTATAAATGAGTCTCAATAATGAGGAATCCTGGGGATTGTAATTTATAATATTTTTATCATCATTATATTAAGTTCATTTCTGACATCACACTGGTGACCTACCTGTAAACACAGCATCCCCCAATACTAGGGCCTATATTTTAAGAGGTTGATATCTTATTAGTATAACAAGGAGTTTCTTAAATTACCATATAATAGACGATAAGGGATCATATTTATGCTTCTAGGGCAGGAAGGTGTTTTTTTTAATTTTTCATGGAGAGAGGGGGGGGGGGGGTCATTACTTAAGGGGTGTAATTTTTTCAGAAAAAAAACCTTACCTCTCCACGATCTCCCAGCATGGAGTCCTTGGGTTTCGGAAGCTGCTGCCCACTGATTATTCTGAGTACTAGCTGCTTCTTTAACTGGCCGGGTAAGGGGTCATCTGAATTTGGATTAAAGGCACCTAAAAGTAAAATTATAAAAAAAAAACTAAATCATACATTATTCTCTTAGTACTGTGCATGGCTCTGCTGCCCGCGAATATAGTCCTCGTGATTATAGGGAATGATAATTAGCTTCACGTGGACAATGCAGGGCAATTTGCAAAACCCAGGTTAGGCGGATCACGGCCATACAGGGTGGTTAGCGGTCCATGTCCTTTATTGCCCAAGACCACTCTCAGTCTATCAACGGGTTAGACCATTCTCTGCATTAATTCTCTTATAGGTAAACCTAAAGATTCTGAAGAGGTGTAAGCTCGAAATGTGTATAACCTTATATTACTGCTGTCCTCTAGTGGCAGAGGGGCTCCCTAATGAATGTTGCTCAAGAGCAACTGCACCACTGCTACTCCACCGCTCACAAGGGGTATAAATACTAAGGGACTATTCCTACCGTTTAGCAGAGCTGAAGAAGCCACTTCTATGTTAGAATGTCCCCTAAACAAGTCCAGATGAATTGATATAGCTTATAATTTACCATAACTAGATATAACAGTCTATGAAGGTGCTCCCTCATTCAGGTTATCAGTGGAGCGGCTCCATAAGTAGTGTTACCGCCATATGTACATAATAAATGTACGTGTGCTTCAATAAATATTAGTGGGTAAGAAGGCCTACCTGCAGACAACCCCTATACCATGTTTGTACACCACCATATTCCTCACCATGACACATGCATTTGGGCTTCAGAACATAACCACAGCTCCCATTGCTGTTGAACTTTGCTCGATTAAGTTGCAGCATTCGGCCTTCTGACTGGTAATTTAAAGCAACTGTTGAAGAAGCAGAAAAACACGACTTCATATCATACTCTCATCATCGGTTATGTCACCACATCACATACGTGAATGTATTAATGGAACACACATTTATAAACCTCATCATAATTAACCAGGGATGGCAACTGGGAGTACTATTTGGATACTGAATACCAATGGGGCACTTTAAGGTGGTATTGTGTTAGCTATATATGGCTGTATTATTTTGGCACTATGTGGCAGTATGGTTATATTCTGTAGGATGAAATACTGAAAAAAAACTTCTAAACATGGCAAGCTGGGGGGTCCTTTTCAGCTTGATGGCTAGCGCCCCATTTTCTAATAAACTGGGCCTGATATCAGCTAACTTCAGATATAGAAAAGTTAATTTCAAAGATATATAAATCGTGAAGATTGGGAGAAAGTCAATAAGATCGCTTGATGCTTGCATGACCTACTTATATTCATTCTGATTGTACATATAGACACAAATATTTGCATAAAAGCCAGGGTGCAAACCTATTACCCACATAACCCAAATATACTACTATTACCACAAGATGCCAACCGATTTACATCACTGACCAGCTTGTATATTATAGCCAGTATATTTATAGTGTTTTATATATATAGTACATCATCTTTACCAGGTCTTTAACGACTTGTTTCATTAAATTTGTTTCTATGGAAAAGAAGCCACAAGACATTTCCTTCTCCAAAGGAAACCAGACTTCTTTTTCTTTTTGCCAAGACTCCAGGACGCCATCAATGTGAAGTTTTTATTTGATATTTTTACACTTGATACTGCCACAGATGGACTGTCTGTTTGGGAAATTCTTCATTGAGATCATCAAAAGTATGTAAAGTGTGGGACAGGTAATCCTGTGACTGTTCAAGTACAGGTTTCAAACCTGTGCCAAGATTATATGGCGTGTCACAACCAAATGCCATGTCATGTTGTGCATTGTAGTTCCCTAGCAGGTGAAAAACCACATTTAACGCTATGTTTGCATAGAAACAACTTCAAACACTGCTATTCTAATAATACAAATCTATTGTCACGTAACCTAATGGGGTCACACTCATAACAATATCACCTGCCACATTGAGTGGCTAAAATATGTTCGAGGTTATACATATAAAATACCTGTTGAGAACGAAAATATGTGCAGTGTCTATATCCATCCCTTGCTTTACAGGATATATATATATATCCAGGCATTACACAGACAGTCCATTGTGTAATTCTTCATTTCCACAGCGGGAGCGCTGGAGAGAAATTAAGCAGATGCTGCCGGGTTCCCACAAAGATTACAGCCGATCGACGTGGGTCCCAATAAGCAGGGCACTTTATGAACTTTTCGCTGGAGACAATTCAAAGGTGAACGTGGGGAAACTCGGACGTGAAAAATGGCAGTTTTTCGAATGCGAGTTGCCCCGGTGCGAGTTCCGTTTTCATGGGTCCCCATAGACTTGGTTCTATCGAGGGATCCGTGAAAATGGAAGAAAATAGGCCATGTTCTATTTTCAATGGACCCTTCACACGGTCTAATGAAACAACGGCCGTGTGAACGGCACCATTGAAATACATGCGTCCGCGTGACGGCCATTGTTTTAACGGCCATCACACGGACGTATACTACGGTTGTCTGAGTTTGGCCTAACAAAGATGGATCATACAGAGTTGACAAACCCTTCACGACACGGCCAAATCATGCCATGCACTTCTCCAGCAAGGCCAATGAACGGCCTGGCTGAAAGATCTACCTATGTTACAATATTTTTGAATTTGGATCTTTGATAAACTTGCAACATGGTTCTTAAGGGAGACCCAGACCAGCACAATAAGCTGTTCTGGCTTTTCGAGGGGAGCCCGGCGAGGGAGACTTACGTCGTCTATTTATGTTGGGTAAGACATATAGTAGAACGCATCAAAGAAAATCTTAAGGCTTAGTATAGGATTGTAAATATTATTTTCTGGTAAGGAACAATATGAAGACAAATTCAAAAACGTATTGGTCAGTTGAGTTTCTTGTGTAACTTACCTAACTGGCAACCAGCGTTCCAGAAAGGTTGAGGGTTGTAGTTACTGGAGTCCACTCTGTAGGAAGAAGGGTAGATGCGGGACAGCTGGTATTGGTTGAATCGAACGAACTGTGCTGGTTTCTGCTGAAGGATCTGATGAGCTTTTGTCTCACTAAATGAAGATACCTGCCAGCTGCTAGAAACTAGGGAGGAGAGCATATATAAAAAGTTGTATGTGATTAATAGAATTGTTCTAGCACAGACATTGGTGTATTACAATTTTTCGGATTTTTTCCTGTATTCGTGATTGCCAAATACCCCCCTTACTTTAAAATTATAGAAGTAATATACAAAATTACAAATACTGGAAGAAAGCAAATGACAGAAAAAGAAAAAAGACTTGTTCTGTAAGACCTACGCCCAAAGGCCTAGTTGACCCTTTGGCATGCCTGCATAAAACTGCATCAAAATGCAGAGGGTCCCAGTATTGGCAAATAGGCTGCGTGAAATAACCACAAATCATTCAGCCTTGATCATTACATAGCAAAACTCTTAGGTTTGACCCAGTTGAGGACTGGAAGTGTAGGAATTGCATACAAAGGGCATCACTGCTCGCCATTCATGCAACTGTTGTCTAAGGCCCCATGCACACGACCGTAATATTACCCATAATTACGGGCCCATTCGTCTCTATGGCCGACTGACACCTTCCCGTATCGTAGAAACTTGCCGAAAAAAATAGGACATGTCCTATTTTGTTATTCTACAGTCCGTGCTTCCATACTTTTTAATGGGAGCATGGCCTGTAAGAAGGGGCGGCTGTCCGCGGCCGGCTGTACCCGTAATTACGTGTCATAATTACGGGCATGGTCGTGGGCATGGAGCCTTAGACTATTTCCTAATCTAGATCATTAAACCTACATGAATAGCTTCCCCAATAATTACCTAGAGAGCCCAGGGCATTAGAGGTGTTTTCCCACGAGAGACATTTATGACATATCCACAGGATATGTCATAAATGTCAGATAGATGCGGGTCCCACCTCTGGGACCCGCACCTATCTCTAGAACGTGGTCCCCTAAACCCTGTTTTTGTACTCTCTCTGGCTCCCGGGCCACTTCCGAATTACATTATCAGGAGTTACGGAAACAGCGTAACTCGCTGAGCTATGCTGTTTCCGTAACTCCCATAGTAGTGAATGGCAATTACGGAAGCAGTGTAGCATGCGAGCTAAGCGGTTTCCGTAACTACTATTCAGTTCTATGGGGCTTACGGAAACAGCGTAGCTCAGCGAGTTACGATGTTTTCTGCTTCATGGTCGGAAATCAGCCGGAACACAAAGAGATAGAACAGGGTTTAGGGGCTCTGTTCTAGAGATAGTTGCGGGTCCCAGAGGTAAGACCTGCAACTATCTGACATATCC
Source organism: Rhinoderma darwinii (assembly GCF_050947455.1). Taxonomy (NCBI): domain Eukaryota; kingdom Metazoa; phylum Chordata; class Amphibia; order Anura; family Rhinodermatidae; genus Rhinoderma; species Rhinoderma darwinii. The sequence goes on along the minus strand of NC_134696.1, from coordinate 30,445,620 downwards.
TGTGGATATGTCAGAAATGTCCCACGTGGAAAAACCCTTTAAATAAAATCAATAAATCTACAATCTCCACTTGTAAAGAACAATATAACAAATAAAAAAATCATCATACCCGTATCCAAATTTTCGATATTGAATTCATATAAAAAACAGCCCTACTAAATACATGAAAACTAGCCTAACCCATGAAATATAGTTTAGTGGGCAATATGACTTCATATACCATCAGTACAACTGTATGCTACAATAGTATTCCATACAGTGCAAAAATATCAAACAATTCATATAAGTCAATCCGTATACTGACGGTTACCGACATCTCAATTCAAGAAGTAGGGTATCCCTACTGCCCTAATGAAATTGTATTCCCTAATATCCCATATTTGTCTGTATCTAATTCATCCATGTTTGTAGCCGTTTTCACATTCACGTAAGTAATAATTTTTCTGTGAATTTACATATAACTTTTATTAGTAGAATTGTACTTTATGTCACATAAAAGCTTTTTCTAAAAATTGATTATTGGGAGAAAGTTACTGTTGTGAGATTTATAATAAGTGTAAGGAGAAGACAAGGACGTCACACAGAGGGTAGAGGAAACATAAAATACTATGACAGGAGAGATATTAGCGGAAAGCTCCAGCATGAATATTAACTCTACTTGGAAATACACAATTCATTTGGTAATAGCATTTCTATTATGAGGAACTAGGAAAATCATATCCTTGCTTATTGGGTTACAGAGAGGTCAGGATGGTTCAAATAAAAAACGTTGGTCTACTCTCATTGCCGCAAATAACCTTTATCACGCTATAAAGTGTTTACACACTCAAGGCGCATCTTATACGTACAGTATATAAAGCTGCCAATATCGGTCACATATGTAAGTAAATATTTCTGGAGATTCCCAGAACTGGAGGTAAAAGTAATGATCATGGGGCTGGCATTATTTAGCACTTTCTGTAAATCCTCCTATTGAAGAACACTACAGTCATCCTCTACCCAGAGTGAAATGGCTAATAACAGGAAACAATAATCTGCATTCACCTGCACAGCAAGTTACGATGAGATAAAAATCAGTCATATCCCTTTAAAGGTGTTGTCTTATCAAGACGACCCGTTTTCTGATTGAAGTTGGCCCAGCGATCATGGAGTCCAGCTTCACACGCTCTCAGCGATCAGCTGCTTTCATCAGAAAAAGCTGTGGCTAACAATGCATTTGTCGTATGACATCACTACTTCAAGTGTCCGCCAGAGCGAGAGTTGTTTTTTGCCAGCGGCTCGTTGCTCTGGCACGTAGAAGTATCCCAAGCAGGGACCACCCACTCCTATCACTAATAGGGCATATGGAAGATGATGGTCTTGATGAGACAACCCCTTTTAGGTAAAACTCAAAAAGACTAGCAGACTACAACACAATCCAAAATCCGGGATTGTAAAATGCCATCACTTTAACTTACTTTCCGTTTCCACATCGTGGATACCCACTGACTTTGTATATTTCACCAAATCCGACAACGCCCTTGAAAGCTTCATGGTCTTCTTCTGCCGGTTTATTCTACGGAATACATAGAAGCTTCAGTCAAGCAGAACAAATATTTTTTAATTTAAAAAACAGAAACATCGTAATACCTGCTATAATGTACAGAGGTTCTTGCAATACTTCCTTGCCGGTCTAGGCTGTCTTCACCTTCTTCCAAGCTTGAGCTCTTTTTAATCCGTCCACCTTTTTTCTAAAGGCCAAAAAAAAAAGGTAAACGTGGTGTTAAAGAAAACCTGTCGCCTCTCCTGTTATACCTATTTTAGTAAATACTTGTAATCCCCATAAAATAATGATTCTGGAGCATCTTTTCTTAGAACTCTGCGTTGTGCCGTTCCTCTGTTATTCCTCCAACAAATATATGAATACATTGACACCTGGGTGTTACCAGTTGGGGGTGTGTCCCTACACAGTCTAACACTAACCAATCAGTGCTTACAGACTCAGACTATGTGGGGACATGCTCCTTTGACCAAGAGAATTGTTAACACCCAGTTGCTCATTTAGTCATTAATTTCTAGGAGGAATAACAGAGTAACGCCACATCGCAGAGTTCTAAGTAAAGATGTTCCGGAATTGTGATTTTATCGGGAATACAGACATCCTAAAACAAACATATCACAAGTGATGACAGATCCCCTTTAATTCTCCTGCTTTGTGGAGAATTGACAAAATCTACTTTGAAGAGGGAAGAATTAATTCTGCAAAATATTGGATCATTTTACTTCTCAGGGAGAACAGTCATATATGCAAGGTTTTCTGGCTGTCAGGACAAGATGTAGAGATTTGGTTTGCTGGTTGATTTCTAAGCCCTCCAATAATGTTATTGAGTTTGTTATATAAAACAAAACAAGAATTAAAAAATTATTTTTTTTTATATGTTTTTGAAACACTGCTTTGAAATAAATATGTAGAATTTGGTGCGATCATTCACATTGGGTAGAATGCTGGTAAAATGTGCAACCTTCATGTCTGCTCAGGCTACCTGGGTGAGTAAGAGGAGTAGGACTCAGCACTAGATCATAGATTGTGTGGCGTTGTACAGGATTAGAAAACCATGGCTGCTTTCTTCTAAAAACGCCACCACCCCTATCCATGGAAGGTGCGGAAATGGGTTAGCTGTATTTGAAAGAAAGCAGCTGTGTTTTTCTAAGCCACAACCCTTTAGGAGTGTTCTATACTTACCATGAAAATCCACTGGTCTGCTGTAGCTAAAGGCTATGTCCACCTTTGCAAACATTTTGGTATTGCCCTAATACATCTATAACAAACAGATGAAGCTACTTTGCAAATGGTAAATTTATGAAAAAAATTCCAACAATTGCATATACAGCTCCTATGTAGTCTCTCCCTAAGGCTACAGACTACAATCAAACCCTGTGTAGTCTGACCCTGCAGTCATAATGCCTCCCAACTGCCCCCTCTTCTTGCCAACATATAAACAGTAGAGGAGGGGACAGGACTAACACATGACTGCAGTATCAGACTACACAGGGTTTGTTTGTAGTCTGTAACCTTAGAGACACATAGATCTGCATAGAAGCTTTAGACACAAAACAATAGGATATTTTTAATCAAGACCATTAGCAACGTTGCTTCATTTTATTGTATTGTAGATGCACTTGATAAAAATAAAAGACCCTTTAACTCCTTCTATAGTATCTTCCTATTGTATTCAGCATGATGTCATGACATACTGCAGTCAGTAACATCATATAGTACAGCTTTTACAATAGGTCCGAGGAGCACAATGTGCTGGCATGGCTGCTACAGCGGCTTTATAAAGGAATCACAGGGAAAAAGACTTGACTGTTTTCTGAATGGCTCATAGAAAATGGACAATGTCAGATGATACATAGTGACAAGTCTTCTCCAGTTCGCAGAGATGAAATATTGAGCATCAGAAATGAAAAAGTTATACATTCACCTTGCGCTTGGAAAAGCTTCCCATCAAAGAGCGACTGTGACGTTTGTTGGGACTAGGTTCTTCTCCTGACTCGGTCTCCTCTTCTGTCTTACTCTGTAATGTTAAGTGGAAAAATAAGGTTCTCAGAGACGTCAGTGAAACGGAGCAAGTGCGGGATTCTCTCACTTTGAATTGTGTTAGAACAAAAACTTTGAATTAAAAAAAAAATTTATTATTAAGTTTTATTTAAGAAACAAAATGACAGCTTTTTTAGGATTTCAAAGCTGGAAAAGTAAAATACTGCATTGCTCATCCATGCTAATTATTTGCCAGACTGCAATAAAAGGAATGACCAAAGGACATGATATTGGAAATATCCGCACCAGATATTTGTTTGGCTCATACACTATTCAGCAGGTGGGTCAAGCCAATGGCAATCAAGAGAATATAAAAAAAAAATAATTCTAGAGTCTGCCGCTAGGGTGCGCTGTGACTTAACAAAAACACTACTGCAGCACGCTTATGGAGCAAATTTTTTTTTATTATAAATCAGTATAGTTAGAATATTGCATAGAGGGGTAGCATGCTTAGCAGCACAGGGGGTTCCATCTACCTCAGGAATAAGATAAATTATGTAATATTTGTATCCTCTTCTCGGGCATTTACGCACAAGCCACATTAATATCCAAATTAACAGGCAGCTACCATGAAAAGTTATTTTGTAATCATTTGTCCATATGGCCATGGTTGGACTAAAAGGTGAAATGGGATCAGCAGGGAATTGACAGATTAAAAAACTGGAAGCAATTTCATATTCAGTTTCCATTGAGTGTAGTCCATGGAAAGGGTGTATGATGGGGGTTATGTTTATATTTTTATGGGGCAAAAATGATACTTTTAAGATGTTTTACATGTAAAGATCTAAATTTTTTTTTGTTTTATTATAAATTTCAACAGGATAAAGGGAAGTTAATAAAAAAAGCTACAGGTAAATAAATGGAAAAAGGAGAAGAAAAGGAGAGTAGAAAAAAACAAAACAAAAAAACCCAAAAATAAAATAAAAAAAAGAAGTACAAGCAGGGGTATACATACAATAAAGTGGGCACATAGCAAGGATTAAAATGGCGCCCTCTTATGTTGGCTGATACCATTACACCCCTAACCACCGAAGACCGGAGGACTTGATGCTTGTTTGACCTCCCCCGTCTACTTTTCACGATCATTCAGTGGATTCCTCACACTCATGTTTACGAGCATTGTAGGGCCTGCAGAGAGGGGCTCCTGCAGAGATTATCATCTTTTAGGTTATGTTCAAATGGTTTATTTTAGGCCGTTTTAGGCCTAAATCCGGCCGAAAAACCTGAAGCCGAATGCCTCCAAACATCTGCCCAGTGATTACAACGGGAAAAACTGTGTTCTGTTCCGACGGGCCATTTTTTTTTTTACAAAAAACGGTCGCAAAAAAGAAGAAGTGCATGTCACTTCTTGAGCCGTTTTTGGAGCCGTTTTTCATTGACTCGGCTGCAAATCAGGAGCGGTTTTCCCTTGAAAACAGCTCTGTATTTTCAGATGTTTTTTAGTAAGCGTGTGCACATACTCTTAGGGTAAATTTACACACGGCAGATTTGCTGCAGAAATTTCTGCGACTGAAAATCTGTTTCATACAACCGAATTGGGTTGTAAAACTCCATGTACCTGCTGCAAACACAACCCCATTGAAGGTATAGAACAGATATTCAGTTGCAGAAATACATGCAATAATCTGCAGCGTGTGAACATACCCTTAAATAAGAGATAAGGCCAACCTTGCCTAAATGCCCTTTGTCCAGGTAACCAATAGAAGCTACATGGTCGTCCTCTATGGTTCGTACGCCCTTCGCTGGAAAAGATTTTAAGGGTTTTTCTACAAAAGTTTTCCCCTTTGTAGTTTTTTTGTAGCTGTAGTCTGAATAAGAAGCCTACGATCTATTAGTTACTGTATCCAAGATGCTATGTTACTTTACTTGTTTGTCTCACATTCTGACTATTTGCTCCGTGTTGGATTTTTGAAGATGCCGGACAAGCAGAGAAGCCACCATGACTGGATAGCTTGCTGCAGAGAACACAGTCAGCTAAAAGACAAACCGTGCCTATGTGTCCACCGGAAAAGAGCACAGAAGGCGGAAACCCTGAAAGGGATGAGAATCAACACTAGGGGGCACTATATGAAGTACGTAAGTAGAATAACTCGACACAGAAAAACTGATTTGTAATGGGGTAACAATTAAAAAAATACTAATTATTGCATGTTCAGATATCTTAATTGCAAACTGTTCAGGATATCCCCCCCATGGGAGAGAATATCTCTGTAATCGGGTGACATAAGGGAGGGTCCACACAGCAGGACATGGAGTGCCTACAGCTTTCTAGCAGGCAGCTGTCTAGATTGCCCTCAGTATGATACTCCTCCTGCTGTGTACGCAAGATCCAACTGTTATCGATCACAGAGACATGCAGGACCCGCTGTCACCAAAGCCGTCAGTACTGCTGACCTTACTGATTCGGGGTTGAGTGCAAGATACAGCTTCTATGTATCCAGGATACATAGAAGCTGTATCTCAAAGAGTAAACATTTATTTGTTTTAAATAAGAAACAATTGCAAAGTTTATTAGGACACCATTATATATATTTTTTTTTATTTTTTTATGTCTTTTTTATTTTTTTTTTAAATAAAAAAAAAAGTGTTCAAAAGTTCTACATAACCTTTAAGGGTTTACCAATTGCTGTTTATGCAACACCCTGATATTTTCCATAAAAATGATAAACTTTATACAATCTCATAGATAAAGCTGGTTTCTATTCAGCCAGAGTCCTAAATGGTGGCTACCCAGACGGGTCAAATGTTTAATGATAGTAGCCACACTTACAATTCAACATGGAAATTCTGCATCATAATAAGCAGCCTAATTGCTAATGAGAAAAACATGGGGCTTGTGGAAGCCGGGTAGATGAGATGTCTAGGCTTTGATTGATAAAACCCATGTGAGTATTTTATTACAACATGCTGCTTATTTTCTTGCTCTCAAGTAATTTAAAGCGAACAGTTGCAATTAGCTTTGTCTAGCGCTTTCTGTCCATGTAGGAAGAGGATTTTATTATCTCTTCTATTTGGTACATTTTTGTCTGCTGGGAGGGTTAATCGCCAGTATAATGTGTCCCGATTTCACCGAAACGATGTTGATGGCCTGAATATTTAATGACGCCTGGGTCATGCAATGTAAAGAGAATTTTTTATGAGGCTGTTTTTAGCACCAACATTAACGTCTTCACGAATGGCTCAGCAAGCTGTCTGTATATAGATTTGTGTGTGTGGATGTCTATACTGTATCTGTTTATCTATCTAGATGTAGATATGCAGCCATAACGTTGAAACCACCTGCCTAATATTGTGTAGGTTCCCCTTGTGCCACCTAAACAGCTGACCCGTCGAGGCATGGACTCCACAAGACCTCTGAAGGTGTCCTGTGGTATCTTGCACCAAGATGTTAGAAGCAGATCCTATAAGTCCTGTAAAGTTGTGAGGTGCGGCCTCCATGGATCGGACTTGTTTTTCTAGCACATCCCAGAGATGCTCAATCGGTTTGAGATCTGGGGAATGAACTTTGTCATGTTCCTCAAACAATCCCTGAACAATTTTTGCAGTGTGGCAGGGGGCATTGTCCTTCTGAAAGAGGGCACTGACACTAGGGAATACCATTGCCATAAAGGGGTGTACTTGCTCTGTAAAAATATTTAGGTAGGTGCTACGTGTCAAAGTAACATCCACATGAATGCCAGGACCCAAGGTGTCCCAGCAGAACATTGTCCAGAGCATCACACTGCCTCCGCCGGCTTGTCTTCTTCCCTGGTGCCATCTCTTCTCCAGCTAAGTAACGCTCACGCTCCAGGCAGCCCCCATGATGTAAATGTTAATGTGATTCATCAGACCAGGCCTCCTCCTTCCATTGCTCCATGGTCCAGTTCTGATGCTCATATGCCCATTATAGGTCCATTCGGCAGTGGAAAGGGTCAGCATGGGCACTCTGACCGGTCTGCGGCTATGGAGCCTCAAACACACAAAACTGTGATGCTCGGTGTGTACGGACACCTTTCTATCATAGCGAGCATTAACTTTTTCAGCAATTTATACAACAGTAGCTCTTCTGTGGGATTTGACCAGGCGGTCTAGCCTTCACTCCTCATGCGCATCATTGAGCCTTGGGCGTCCCTGACTGTCGCCGATTCACTGGTCATCTTTTCTTGGACCATTTTTGGTAGGTACTAACGACTGCGTACTGGGAACAACCTACAACACTTGTTGTTTGGAGATGCTCTGAACCAGTCATCAAGACATCACAAGTCGCTCAGATCCATACACGGGGCCATTTTTACTACTTTTGACTTATCAACTTAAAGAACTGACTGTTAACCTGCTGCCTAATATATCTCGCCCCTTGACAGCCGCCATTGTAACGAGATCAATCCATGTTATTAACTTCACCTGACAGTGGTTTTAATTTTATGGCTGATCTGTGGTTTCGCTCTCAATGTGTTATTCATTGGAAAAGCAGAATTAGTTCCATGAAATGGGGGGGTAACGGTTTGATAGGACTTGTTTGCAATTTTTTAATTTATTTTAATAACTCCCATTAAGCTTTATTAAAAGAAATAAAAAAATAAACAATGTAAAATTGAAGCAGTTGCCAATAGCAACCAATAAGATTCCTCCTTTAACTTTACATTGACATTTTCGAAAATAAAAGCAGCAACCTGCCATGGGCAACTACTCCAATTTTCTTTTGTACTAAATTTGATAGTTTTCCCCTATGTTGCTACATAATGGAATATAACTAGTGAAAAGTTCAGGACATACAGGTAAATAATCCCATCCGCACAAAAATACTTCTGTCTACAATAAAATTTCTTAATAACAAGGGCGATGTCACGTTCCTGGCACATTATCTGTGAATTGAAAACCCAAACACGATTCTTTAGGTGGAGGGATCCAGGGGCTGGCGCACAACGATAATTATGTCAATTTAAAAGAGCTTTGCCAAAACATTCCTAGATATTTCCCTCCATATAAATAATGCATGACGAATCTATGCTCCCATCTACCAGTGAACATTGTGTTGTAATAGAACTTATGAATAATGAATCATAAAAATCAAACTTGGTCTAAATGTTTTCACTTGACAGATCTGTCTGTGTGACATTTACTGGCATCCAAGGCTCGTGCGCACCACAAACAGTAATGTTTATTGTATAGCAGCATTATTTAGACATTGTAGATCTCGGTTACTAGCTTACTTTATGTATGTTGGTATCCGTTGAGCATTGTATGGTGGTATTTACTTTGGCATTATGTATCACTGCTATTTCACATTTGTAGTGAGGGCTTGCAGCCCTTTACAGCATTGTTATGTAGACAACTGTATGAAAGGGTTATTTTGCCAACGTATGGCACGGTTATTTGGGCTTGACAAAGACTGAGGTGTTAAAATGCTGCATTCATATTTTTGAGTGAATTAAAGTTCACTATTGCATTATTTGGAGCATGGTTTTTCTACATTACTGATATTTGGGCACGATCATGCATGACACCGATACCTAGGTACTGTATTGTATCATTTTTTTCTATACTATATGACAGTACACAACATTGGGTGGAATGCAAAAGAAAATTTCACACAGGGCACCATCCAGTACAATGCTTACTCTGGCTGCTGCGTAGAGTAATGGAGCTCTATAGTAACCAGTCATCTGCTAGGAAATAACTGATCCAATGTCTTCATAAGATGAACTTAGGTACACTGGGGCCACTAGAGAAAGTTATTCTGGAGGCGCATCCTTTACATATACAGAACATATTACATAGTTAACGCTATTATCAACATGAAATGATCGTCTACTTGTAAAATAATCCAACAGCGATAGACTGGCCGCTTTATGTTGTCCTGGGTCTACTGCAGAATCCTCAAGTCACCTGATGGCCCAGTTCAATTATAAATATCTTAAAATATTTAATATTTTCCCTTGTGAACTTGAGACTGGAGCAAGAGGGAAAGCTTAGATGTAAAAGAAAAAAAGCTACAAAGTAGTGTGTTAATATAATCAGGCCAAATAGAATGATTAAAGTCCGAGCTTGACAAAGATGCATGGCAAGAAGCACTACGAAGAGCGGATGTAATGAGGGCAGGAAGGGATTTGTAAGATCTGCGTAAGGAGTATTCTTCATCTGTATAAATGTGTATAGACAGGGTAGGACTAAAGAAGGCATAGTTATAGTTCCCGGACCCTGCATAGTAATGCTAGGACCACTACATGCTGGGACTGAAACACCACCCCCCCCCTAACTCCCCAATTTATCTTTAAAGAATAAAAGGAGAACCCAATATTTTATTGTAATAGACTAAAGGCTGCAAGATAGTGATGTGTACAAGCCAACATTTTTAATAAGAGAATACCCCCAGTGATCCAATCATAAACCTTCTAGGTTATGCGCCAGTGCGTAAATTCACATTTCTGATCTAGAATTAAAAAATGTTGTGCCTTAGGGTATGTTCACACACCCTATTTACGGACGTAATTAGGGCGTTTTAACCCCGAATTACGTCCGAAAATACGGCTCCAAAGCGTCGGCACACATCTGCCCATTCATTTCAATGGGTTTTACGATGTTCTGTGCCGACTGTCATATTTTTTTTACGCGCCGCTGTCAAAAGACGGCCATGTCAAAGAAGTGCCTGTCACTTCTTGAGACGTAATTGGAGCCGTTTTCCCTTGACTCCATGGAAAAACCGCTCCAATTACGTCCGTAATGGACGCAGCGAAAAGCGACTGCACATGCCTTTATGTCTGAAATTGCGGAGCGGTTTTCTCTTGAAAATAGGTCCGTGATTTCAGCCGTGTCGGACGCTGCCGTGTGAACATACCCTTATGCTACTTGCTAGCTTTGTTCACTTGCAGACTGCACACTCCATTTATTTCAATATGACAGAGTAGGAGAAGGCTGTAATTACTGCTGCACTTTACTTCCTCCCTGCTGGAGCAGACAGATATGATAGATAGGATAGATAGGATCGATAGACAGCTTACAGGGGTTGTCCAGTTTAGAAAATCTAGTTTCATATACCCGATCAGAGAATTCTGAATTAAAAGAGACTGGTCCTCTGTTTAGGATCCTCATCTCATGGCCAGAGGGGAGAGCGGTTAAAAAGGGACATGTCCCATCCCACATTACACATACAGCCCATTGATATGAAATGGTGGTGGTGAAATAGTGACCAGTAACCAGCCTGAATCTCATCTATATAGCTGAGAAGGATTACAACCTCCTATTCGTGAAATTGGAAGGAAATAGGTCTGCAGAACAAATATCTGAGTTTGAAGGGAAAGGCTTAACAAAAAGGTACTGCACATGAGGATCTAAGAGCAATGGGAAGTTTTTATTTTTCACTAGAGGTACGCTTTAATGTTTTGAAGCTGGGTGTAGCCCAGGACCAGTAAAAAACAAACCTGAAAAGGTTGACACGGAGTTCTTCCTCAATATGCTAAACAAAAAAACAAAGTACAGACGTGGGGTACAGTACTGTTCTTTATTAGGAAGTTTACACTATCTTAAACCCCAGCCTGATCTCATAGATCAGAAGCTTGGAAAACCTAATGGAATTTTTACATTGGCACTTCCAAAAACTAATTTAAGAATTAATGGAAATAGTCTCCATATCAGATTTTTGCTTTTGACTTGAAGATTAAAATGTTCAGAGGATACAATTCTTCAATTAGATAGTTTGTACTTCAAAGTCTAAATGGTAAAACCTCTGGTCAGATTTTCATTAAACCACGGGCATCTGTTCCAGCTTTATCTTTTTATTCTACCATTACAGAACAGTCTAAATCCTCCACCCAGCTGTTCTTTATAATCATGCACAAACGTAGGGTGGACAGAGTTCTAATTTTAGGCTCTATAAATCACGGCAAGAAGCATTAATGCATATTGCCTTCAACTTAAGATTGGCAGGTGGAATAACATTTACGAGCCCAATTTAGGAACTAGGACAGGTATATTTAGTATAAAGCCCTGGTGTCCCAATGGAGACCCCTGAGTATCTTGCTATAAAAATCAGGAAAGCTGCCTATAAGCTCATGCCTTCTGCGCCTACAGGCAAATCTGACCCCAAGTAACCACTTCTTAGAGATACTTTGAATCTATCTTATAACATTGTGAAGGATGGTCTATTTGCTTATATTCTCTGTATTAAATTACATTATGAATTATCAAGCAGGATGCCGAATTACTAAGATATCTATTCCCCATTAATTTAATGACCTTTTCTCAACATAGTTCTGCTCGAGTCTCAAAGAAATGTGTTATCTTTATGTGTTCATCATGTGGCCTTGATGCATCCATGGCTAGTGGGTTGGCTGAACACCCAGACATAAAATGCAACTATTTGTCGTTATCGCAACAAACTCCCTCATGGGAAAGAACAGTTAACACCACCCCATTGTATGCTTGTCTCCAGGTGTTACCTGATGTCAGCATTTTAATGAAGAATTATAATTATGTATTTTAAATATTCTTGTGGTCTGCTATTGGCTGAAAAATAATTAGTCACATTGCCTCCGATTGGTTAACCTCAAGCCTACACCCCTTTTGCATGATATTATTGTAATTGAGTTTGGCCATAAACACCAAGAGGAGTATTTTGAGCATACCAGCAGCGCCTGTGTGTTATTTCTCCTTTCCGATACAGATTGGTATGAAATCTCCTGATTAGGATGCTGGATAAAGTTCCTGGCATGAGTGTCTGTTGGAACACTCTTCTAAATATCTGTCTAATATATATTTTGAGCCATTGACTTCTACGACAACATTTAGCATCCAAAACTGAATACTTGGATCTTCCCCATGTACACAACTTAAAGGGCTGGTCTGGCTTAGAAAACTCATTTCAAAATAAGGATGTGTTCACATCAGCGTTGGTTTTAGTTGAGGGGTCGGCGGAACCCCTCAACGGAAAGGCAAACAGAAACCATAGGTTTCTGTTTGCATTATCTTTGATTTCATTGATAATGCTTCCGTTGCTTATTGCTTCCGTTTGTCACCGTCGTGTAAGGCTTCTGTTTGTTTTGACAGAATCAATAGCGCATTCGACTGCGCTATTGATTCCATCACAAAAACTAATGTGAACAGGCCCTAAACTATTAGGCTATTCTAAGTCAACAGAGGAAGTTCCCCAAATCAGGATTTCCATCTATTAGTCGGAGTGCAGAGCAGAAGCAAAGATGAATCATAGCTTGATCTCCTGTTCGCCAGTGCTGCAGCCTACAATACATGACAACTTGCCACTCTACAGTAAAACTACTATGGATTGGACAAGGTTTATTGCATGCTGCATCCAGAGTCCTGCTTCTCTTTTCTGAATACCTATATCAGTCCAAGACCTATCGTGCATCTATGTAGAATGGTCTATGCCTGCCGGCTGCTCACCCAGCTCTTCAAGGCACAAATATAAATAAAGTATGGGTGCGCCTGTGTCCAACCCCAGTATCCTAAGCAGTAGCCTGGACAACTGGTGCCTTAATATAAAAACCATTCCGGATTATTGCTATGAAGACTATGTTACACCTAAAAAGGAGAAAAATATGGCGCCACATAGTGCAGATTACCAGAGGATAAATAATAGGTGAACAATAGAAAGTGGCAATTAAGCTCACCTCTAACGGTTGTGCAAGTCAGGCACAACTCTGATGCAAACGAGAAATGATGGAGAATCAGCTGCAGCTCAAATCTCAGAACCGGCAACGTGAAAAACAGTACTGCAAGCAAACCGCTAAAAGTAACCAAAAAAGAGGGATGTAGAAAGTAAGCGCTGCTGACATCAGTGGTAACCAGAAGATATGTATAAGATTTGTAATTTATCTTTTGTTAATAGGTTACGCGTTTCAACACAGAACCTGTGTCTTGATCAGGCCAATACAAAGGAGAAATAAAACGGAGCTTATATACACAATGAGGCAAGTGTATATTAGCTCTGTTTTATTTCTCCTTTGTATTGGCTTGATGAAGACACAGGTTCTGTGTTGAAACGCGTAACCTATTATATAATAAATTACAAATCTCATACATATCTTCTGGTTACCACAGATATCAGCAGCGCTTACTTTCTACATCCCTCTTTTTTGGTTACTTTTATCTGTTATGTTACACCTCAACATATTTATTCTGCAGCTACACGAGTGTGCACAACTAGCATCTAACAAGAACAGATCTTTCTGTCAGAGACAACATGCAACTTGTTCTGTCTGGATCTCATTGTACAGATGTGCCATCAGTCTCCCCAAATTGTGTTCTGTTTTGCAGATTCCCCTTAATAGTTGCAGGCTGAATCTCATGCTCAATCCCTGTTAGAGTAATTGAGAGGTGGGAAATGTGCCCAATATTCCTCCAGCTGGATGGAAGACCAGGGCTCTGCATTATTAAGAACACTGAACAATGTGATAATCTCCAGGGCTTTATGGCAATTAAATGGCTAAATTCGGAAATGAATGCTCTAATGATACACTTGGTATAGGATAATGCTCTGTATAAACATCCTCCTTACTGCATAAAACTTCTCTGCGTCTGTGAAGTCCAACATTTGACGACATCCACCTTCACCTCATTACAGAGACAGAGCAGAAACCCTCCAGTCCTCTTCTATAAGCTCCAGAGAAATGCAGCCAGATCTAATTTGGAAGAGCCTGGAATGAAGCAATGAGCTGTCCATAGTAAAACGCTGACATCTATGAATCTTATTTGCAACTCATTTACAGTGTTAAGCCTCTTTTCAAACGGCCATTTTCAGAACAATGACGTTCTATGGGTGTATCCACATAGTCTTTCTTTTAACAGACCGTGACTACTAACCATCAATAAATAGAACTTTTTCTATTTTTGGCCGTTATCACGGCCCGACGGCTCCAATACAAGTCAATGGATTCATTTTTGATGGCCGTTTTTTTTTAGAAAGCCATCCATGTGATGTTTATTAAAAACAGTTGAAAACCATTTGTTCCCCTTCCCCGCCATTCAGCGCTTTTTTATTAATGCAGGTGGCGCGATTGCGTCATTCCGCTGACTGGCACTATCTACAGGGGTCAATGCGGCATTATCTATAGGGCACTACCTACACGGGTCTGTGTGTGGCAATATCTACATAGCACTGTCACATTGTTTACATAGAGAAATAAAAGGAAAAAAAATAAAAGGAAAAAACACGGCGCCACATAGTGTGAGTAAGCCCGGAAATAGCAGTCAGTATACGACAATTGAATGCTTACCGCAGGGCCGTAGATAAATAGCGTTAAACTTGTAGATAGAAATAAGTGCTGCAGCCGAAATCCCAACCGGTCAGGCCTATTGGCCACCGCAATGAGGCAATATACAATTTAAGAAAAACGGGAACAAGTACGGCGCTGCTTCACAAATGATGGTGCAAATACTGTAGAATGATGAAGTTTATTGATCAAGTCTACGCGTTTCAATGCCGCACCGGCATTGAAACGCGTAGCCTTGATTGTTCAATAAACTTCATCGTTCTACAGTATTTGCACCAACATTGTTTACATGGACACTATCTACAGGGGCACAGTGGCACTATCTACATGGGCACTGTGGTGTTTTCAGGGGGTTGGGACAAAAAAAACCTGACAAACGAAATTCATCCTTTTTTTTTTTTTAAAGTAAGGGCTCGCTGTGCGATCAGCTTATCACCAGGTGACCCTTCTAAGGAAAAAAGTAGACAAATTCTTCAACATATCAGTGTAATGTACTGGCCTGATTCTGGAATTTGTTAGCAGAAGCAAAAAGTTATGCTTAGAAGGATAAAAATAAATTATAGCCGTATTTTAGGCATATAATTTTTTTTTTAGGTCAGTAGCACTAGTACTTTTTATACAAGGCCTCACCAAAGTATATTGATGGATTTCCAGGTTGTGCTCCTGGTGATTAACATATTTTAATAAGGGATATAAATACCCTTTCCATTTCAGGCTGCACAACATCTTACAAGATTACTACATTACTATATTCAATTAATGTGACGATGGTGTACAGCGATCATGTGACACGCGTTATCCATAGTAATATAATGTGAATTACTGTGGCTAACACTGAATTTTATACACTGTAAATGGGTAGAGAACAGATAACCTCAGGGTCTGGATTGCTCGGTACGGGAAAGTCAGAAAGAGTTCTACAGATCGCACGTCATATTTCTAGGAAAACAAATGACGGCAATAGTGCCGCTTCCATTACCACGGTGCTCCGTTCTTCTTGAGCATTCCGGTTTGTTACATTTCTTATGTATACCTCTGTTTATAAGCATCAATGAAGGTGGGCTGGATCCTATGTGCGGGTCATAAAATGTGCCACTAATAATGCATTTACCATGTGCAAGGTGGCACTATGGTTCTATACTACAGAGCTGTAGGCACTTTATGCCTATCCTTATGGAAAGGCACAGCAAGGCTCCAGCAGATGTCCAGATATCTTGCCGTTGCATTGAACAGCATTTTCGAGTCTCTTCTGGCATGAAGATGTTCGCAAAAGAGATTCGAATGGTAATTTGTATTAATAGTATTGAGACACTAACAAAATAGAAGAATGATCAGAGTCAAATCTAGGCGTTGTGTACAACTCTGTAGCGGAGCTATTGGTACAGATGTTTGGGTAGTAGCTGGGCACTGTAGGTCACAGTTAAGGTTTGGGTTCAGGTCTTTTCAAATAACACCTATGTAGGACTTTAGCATTATCATCTTTAGCATTTTTTATGTTTAACAATTTTTTTTAACCGCATAAAGATGCAAATCAGACGATAAACAAGCGTTTGCTCATTCGTTGGCTGATCACTGCCACAGGGCAATGATCAGGGATGAGCATTTGTACAAACACTCGTTCACCCGATCATTGTCCTGAGTAAAAGGCCTTTAGTGAAGCCCCCATTCTACTAATGAGCCACAATTTTCAGATAAATTAACACATCATCTAAACTCTACTTTATTCCGAGGGAAAGCTCTTTCCTGTCCTAGTCTCTTAAATTTACAACTTGAAAGCACCAAATAATGAAGCTGAATACAATTCGAGACAATCCCCTTTCTCCCTTCACTTCATTAAGTAATGATTTTGAAACTTTTATTAACATGGCCATTCACAGACGAGCGTGTAATGCCGAGTCTGGTGAGAAGAGATATCATGTTTACAGGCAGCCACATTAAAAGGCTACACATATCGCTGCGCTCCAGTCACCCACCAGGAGCAGGGTGCGCGCTGAATTGCTGTGGAAAATATGGGCAGACACAAAGCATTTATCATGATTAAAAGAAAAAAGACAAAGGCAACCATTAGTGTTATAATCCAAATGAGCTAAATTAGCTATAAACTTCTTCAAGTCCCATTATATTTTAAGATTGACTGTGATTACAGTGCACTCCCCTGCATCCTCTGCTGCTCTTGCAGCTTGGACAATTGAATTTATGTCTGGCTGTTGTTAATAATGGACAAAACCCAGAATAATCATGCAGGAAAACACATTATATTGTATGCCCAGGTGGTATATGTACAGGGCCAATGATCGGGCCAACGAGCATTCATATGAACGCTTGTTCCCGATCATTGCCCTGTATAAAGAAGGCAACGATCAGCTGATGAACGAGCAAACGCTCCTTCTTTGGCTGATCGTATAATTTATGCAGGACAAAATATTATCGTTTTTGGCAGTACTTCTCCCTGTTTAAACAGGGTGATGTGCTGTCGACATGATGGAAATGCATGGGGACAGGCGATAGTAGTAACGATCGCTGGTCCCCATACGTTACTGTAAAAGGAGCACCGATCAATGAGCTGTCTCATTAATCAGCGCTAGTCGTTACAGCCCATATTAGCTGGTGTAACGGGACCCTTATTCTACTTCTAATTGAAATTAACTGAAGATATCATGTAATTTGTACACTCGAGAGTGTAGATACATGGAAATGCATGGGGATGAGCGATTGTAGTAACAATCGCTTTTCCCCATACACGAGCGGTCTCGTTGATCAGCGCTCCTCACTATATTGTCCGGGGTAAAAGGACCTTTATTCTACTTCTAAGTTCATTGAAATTGATGAACTGGAGATATCATGTAATTTGTACACCTGAGGGTGTACATACATTAGAGAGAGACCATGGGGCTGCTATTGGGCCGCTGGAGAATGGAGCCCAGCCCAGGTTGACTTAATTTATTTTGCATTGAGTGGTGAGACCTGGTACCGGAATCCCCGCTCCACAGGTTTTACAATGTTGGCAAACAAGGGTGCGGGGAATTAGCATGAGGATCATAGAAAGAAAAACAAGCATCAAGTCCTCCTGTCCTAAGTGGTAAGGAGTGTGGTGGTGTTAAATAGATCCATTGTTTTTGCTATGGGGCTCCCTTACCTTGATATATGCCCCTGTGTATACTACAATGAAAGTGTGTATTTTTACATTGCTTATTACGTATATTCCCTAAATAAAAGTACAGAAAGTCCATTCAGCTGGATCTGATCGTTTGAAATTCTCGCTAATCCAAAACAAACTGTTGGGACCTCCACCATTTCCGATAATGGTGATCATTCCAGATGGAGAAGTGGGAGATAAAGAGACAACCAAAAGGTGCTGAATTGCCTGTTTCTGCATCTCTTATTTACTATATTGTAGTGACCATGCATGCAAATTCTCAGGATTTATAGGAGGTAACCCCTACCAATGAAACATTTAGGACACATCCAATTGATATGTCGGAAATGTCTGTAGTAGGGAAAGCCCCTTAATACAGAATATCCAAAATCCTGAGCATGCCAGATTATAAAAGTTTTGCTATATTATGTTGGATATTGTATTACCTTCTGATAATGAAAAAAATGCTATATTTCCAAGTGATTGTACACAAGCACAGACCTTTTCAGTAATAAAGACAACTGTTGTGTTCCCAATGGAAATACAAAAGTACAGCAAAATAGAAAAACAAATAAATAAAAAGCCAAGGCATTGTAAAGACAGTCTACAGGGCATTGCTACTGTCTTTGGTAATGCCTAGTAAATATATTGTTATGGCCTATAATACACTAAGGCCCTATTCCCACAGAAATTTTTGCAGGCAAAAAAAAAAATCTGCCTCAGAATTCCTTGAGGAATTTTGAGGTCGATTTTGAACTGCCTACACGTTCTTTTGTTTGGTTTTTTATCATGGCGTTTCTTGACCGGCGGCCGTTGAAGCTATTGCAAGGAACGCAAGCAAAAAACGATGTGAAAAACGCTCAGAAACTAGTTCTGCAGATTTTTTCTGCCTCCCATTTCAATGAGATGTCAGAAGCATAAACTGGGGCAAGAAAGAACATGCCGAATACATCAGATGTAGAAGGGAATTTTTATAATATACAATTTAAAAAGATAAGTACATGTATATGAACCCACTTTAAGGCCCATGGCTGCTACACCCAAAAAATAATCCTCATGTACGAATTTCCATGGAAGAATCAGCCCTGACTAGCTTTAACTTTATTTCTTACCGTAGATCTTTCAACTGCAGGTCCAGAGTTGCATTTCTGTGAAAATATAATAAGCAATTAGTTTGGTAAAAAAAAAAATTATATGATTTCATCCTAACCTAAAATACAGGATGCTGTATATAAAAAGGGCCACAGGTTGCGCTAAAAAATATAGGTAAATAGATAATGGATAATTTCCATGAATATAAAGTAAAATTCCGCATGGTAATCCTGTTCCGTAAAGATTCAAACCAAGGGTAAAAATGAAGAGAACATACAATCGAAAACATTGAACCTTCTAACGTTATTTTTGAATGCTACAAATGCTCTTTTCATAAAGCAGTAACGGGGATGACCTGTATTTTGGGTTAGTAATTTTCCTTTAATACACAAATCCCGCTACAATACATCTTTACCAATAATTTGTCATGCATCTTGACACTCTCTTAAAGGATTGCGAATATTGAAAATGATCTTAGATTTCAGTCACCTATACAAGAGCAAGAATGTCTTTATATGGTCAGAAAAATTCCTTTGTGACTTATAATATTCTTATAATTAGCGTAATATTACAAAGTAAAATTCCATTTGTCCAGAATTCCTGCTGGTCCAGAGTGTGCCACAATTCTCGTCTGGACAGAACAGTGGGATTGTATAAAAGTACATAAAGCAATGCACATTCTGAATTATATTCCCCAGTTTCCTCCTATGGTCTGGCATATACAAGATCACATGATGACACATATTTGGAATATGGCTAAAAAAAAATAAAAAATGTGGAACAGATTCCTTCAAATATTCTTCAATGTAGAAAAATATGGAAAACAAAGCATTGCACCTTCTTTAATTCTGCTTTCTGGCCAAGTTTCCCAGTGGGTGTCAGTGTGGTGACTGTAAAATTGTTAGGATCCTCACAGTCCCGGATTTTGGATTCCTTCATCATTGAGTCAAGTCTTTTCTTTGCTATGTTTTCCACTTGCTTCCTATTGGTGGAAGCCTATAGATATGGAGATACACAAGTGAAAATTGGCTGTACTTTTGCAAGCATAAATGGTAATAAGGATAAAGGTAGAACCTAGGGCTGTAATCAATAATACACCCTGAAAAGCATCACATTGAAATGTTTTGATTGGCAACCACGCCAGCAGTACGTGAACGGTCACAGGCATAGGGTGCAGATAGTAATTTTTTGTCATAGGAGATAATGATGACGTTATTCAATGGTTAGTAATGAATTCGTTAGATGAAACATCTACAAAAATATTAATTTAGCTGGAAAAATTCCGGGGACTTCACAGAAACTTGTGAAGGCTCATACATTTTTAAACATTTCCATCACACAGTCCAGACAGAGGAGCTTCTTACAAAATGACTGAAAATGGAAATATATGTCGTCTCTTTCTTGTACCAGCTAATGGGAGATAATTAAAGGGTGAGAACGGGACGAATAGATCCAGTAAAACCAATTTCTGAATTTACTTATTCTAAAATTATCCCGCAGAAATCTTTACTTAAGACCTTATAGTTGCTTGTCTGATAGGCATACATGCGAATATCTTTGCGTTTATCCAGTTCTAGAGTTTACTGTCAGAAGAATTTTATTGTACATTTTTTGCCTCTTCTAATCTTTAAAGTGTAGCTAACCTTTTAGGTGACTTTTCAGAATAAGCTGTCATTTAACACGATTTCTGGCCATTATAGGACTTGTATCCTGCATTATGTAGCAGTTTTCCCCTCTGCAGGCTCTTTCCCGAATTTTTAGTTTTCACTGAGCTAGTGGCTGGAGCCTAACCGCTATCATGTCTCCCATACACAGCATACATAGAGAAGAGAACATCCTGCTCCCCAATCTCTATTTCCCCAGAAGCAAAAGCAGCATGGAGGAGATTAAACAGCAGTATTGAGCAGTGTAGATGTGAATCTAGCACTGGGGTGAGATAAACCACTTCCCAAAAGCTACAGAAGCATCTCTGTTACCTCCTACCCCCTCCCCTTTCCATAGACTTCTGTGGGCAGCATGTAATTGGACTCCTAGCTAAGCTGAAATTCCATCTAGTCTCGCAATATGGATTTTAGCAGTGAATTGGGAGATATAGATTACATAGATATAGTACATGCAGATTAGGAAGAAAAAGCTGCTCCTCTGAACGGGCGCTCAGATGTGGATTGTACTGGTATCTTCACAAAATCGTCAGGGTGTATTTTCAACGATTTTATTATTAAAAAAGAACAATATAAAATTCGATTGCTGCAATGCGCTTCAACCACGCACTGTGGTCTTCATCAGGCATTTTTTTTTTCTCTTTTTTATCCCCCCTTTTTACCTTAAGAATAGATATAGTACAATGTTTTTGATATTCGCATCTAGTATTGATTTTTGCAATGTTTGTTAAAAGGTTAGTGACCATTTAAGACATTTTTAAAAATAAGAGGGGACTTGCTTTGCTGGCTGAAAAGAAAAAAAAGGAGTTCCATTTATCTATAATCTACATAAATTCCATCAAATTTGTAGGTTGAACAAGAATTTATGAACATTCTTTCCATATGACTTATGGAAGCTATGCTCCAAAAGATAGAGGACTTCAGACATTATCCTATATGATGCATATAGAATTGCTAAAAAAAAAAAATTTTTGCTTCACCCCATGGTTAGTAATTCTTCCTCTGGTTGGTTCTACTCAGATTTATATTGCATATATTCTGAATTCATATATTTGCAAATAAATTAGCTTCATAGCTATGACTGTAGGGCCCAGAAGTGTTCTGAATGCATTAATATGAGCCACAGGTTCTGCTTCTTGTTGTACAGAGGGATAAGTAGGGCAGTTAGCGAATATTTAGTGAAGCAGGAAGAACATCGCGATCATCACTGTAGCTGTAAACTGTGCACTGCCTTCGCAAAAATATTTATGAAAACATGGTGGCGTATATGCGAAATTTCCGGAGAAGGTTTACTTACACCTCCAATGCGAACATCCCTTAGAGTCTTTACATGAGTTGGTTTTGTTGTTGTTTTAAACAAATTGCGTGGTTTTACCAAGATGATGAAAATTACAGAAAAAAAACAAAAAACAGAAAACGCAAAAATAAATAAATATGTAAATACACCATAATAGGCAAAAAAAAAAAAAAGAGTGGAGTGTCCAGTGATCCTTCTAATTGCTCAATGTTTGTTTTCGCCTTTACTCAACGATTACAAGAACTTACTTTAGTGCACAGTCTAAACAAGTGTTTTTCAACTCAAGTACCTATCCCCCCGGCATGTTAGGATTAGAGGATATCCCATAGAGAGGACACACGAGACAATTCTTGATGCCCTGACGATAATTATATCACATGTAAAATACTAAGGAAATCCTGAAATTATCTGTAAGGGTAAGTCCATGCGTAGTTCAGTTTAATCGCAAATCTGTGTTACATGCGGATTTTGCTGTGGATTTACCACAAATTTTATCTGAAATGAAAATATGCACGGTTTCATAACAAAAGAATAAGCATGCTGCTTAATTGATGACAATTCTGTGACGTCTGATGGTGGCTTTAGGCTTACATTGGGGCTGGAGTTGAGAGACAACGCGCTAGATGAAGAAGTGCACGTAACAGTCTGATGACGCTTATTTTCCTCTTGTGGTTACTGAAAAGCATGGCTGCCAGCCACCAAAGGACCCATTTCCATCACGTCCTTGGCCTAAGTTTAGAAAAAAAAACTAAAAAACGTATACCGTGTGGTATACTTTTTTTTCCAGTATACCAGCCCTATATATATCACTCTACAGTACATCCAACAGAGGACAGTTTTTTGGCCTCTGTCGGACTAATGGAACCATATGAAAACGTTTAGCGTGTACGCTGGAAGCTTTTCCCGTGTACACGATGAATGTACATCACAAATGTGATGTGAACAAGGCCATGTCCAACTATTTTTTTTCCTAGGACCAGTCATTTTGAATATGTTGTCCCATCGAAACAACCCATTTTAAAATTGTAGCCAGCCTGGCGATTAGCTGATCAACACAGGTCCGACTTCAGAAACCCCCAGTTGCTATCGCCGGTGGAAGTTGCCCTGCAGAGGCCAAAAATTAGGTTTTATATTATGCCCATTAAATGGTCGACCATTTAACACATGGACGCGCCGCATCTGTCAGGGCAAGAGCCGCTCTTTGTTAGCCACTCTCCACTTTAGCTAATAGAGGGGGATCTTGAGTGGGGACACCCTCTATGACGGGATCATATTGAAAAAGGGTTGCTTTTCATTAGTCAACCCCTTTAAAGAAGCCCTAACAATAGCCTTTCAGAATCCCAATGGCTGCACATTCTCTATTAAGTGTGATTATACTTCCTTTTGCTACGTGAATGTCTAGAGTAGACTGTAGATGAAGCTAATCAGAAAACTCTGCATAGTTTCCACCTTTGCCCAAATGTCACAGCCAATGTTTCTCGCAGTGAAAGAAATATCAAATGACTCATGTCTGGAGAATTCCAACACGGAGTAAAGGCAAAACCTTCTATTCGTTAGCAGTGAATACATTTTCATAAATCGTCTCCGAGAACTCTTCTTGAATAATGGGTCAAGCTGAAAAGTTTTAAAAAGTCCATGGATTAATATTTCAAATGGTAACTGGCATTAAAGAGCAATATTAAAACTTTAGATTAACATTCTCAAAAAATAAAATAATGAATGGAATGGAGCAATACAATAATCTGATATGAATCAGTTTGCAGTGTGATTTCAGGACCGAAAAAAAGCAACAAAAAAGGAAATTGTCTTCTAATGGAGAAAAACCTAGAATCCATTCTCTCTCACAGTATAATTGTCAAGCTCGTCTGAAACGAGCGAGTTATTAGACTCAGCCTAACCCTCATTCAGAAATATTCCATATCTGCTAATAAATCTGACTGGTGAACTTTCATTTCATGATTATTTGTTGACATCCATGTTCTACAGATGAACTAATTCGATAGAAGCGCTTTTTTCCTAATTACAATTAAGTACACCTCAATATCATGGCTTAATACATTGCAGATAGCCTTTTAGACTGTATCAGAATGTATATGAAAATAGTAACCTTTATCATAAAATATACACTCACTCTGCCCCTCTTCAAAAAATTGTAGTAGGTGAACAAGTTTTCTATGATCTTTTAAAGTGTAGATGGTTCTGTAACAGTTTCTTCCGCCCAGATCTTTAAAATGTTAAGGTTTATAACACATGGGGATATGCTAAAAGTAAACTTGGAGATTTATTCATTAGAGGGGCGGAGAATGTGTTATTCGCATAGTTGAAAACATAGATATCAATAACAAAATTTGAAAGGAGTTAAAAGTCCACAAATGCTGCTAAAAGCCGTTTCAAACTAATTTGCCGTGTTTCTAGCATATAAAAATACCTCTCTTTTTTTTTGCTTCCCTGAGCTCCCCATGGTGCTGCTGCTAATCTGTGCTGCGGAGGACGGCATCCGAGCAAAACCAGTCTCCTCCCCCTCTGGCAGTTGACAATATAGTCTCTTCCTACTTTACCAGCAGGTAGTTTATGTGGGACCCAGAGTAGTGAAGAAATTTACTGTGTGACATCCACAGTATGCACTCACTTAGCAACTAATTAAAATATAATGAAATAAAACAATAAAGGCAGAGTAGGGATGTGCAGCAATTATATTATCTGTCAGAATGCAAAGCTTTACAGTCGTAACTAGCTGAGAATAAGTCTCCTCAGCTATACGGTCATACTACTGCAGAGGCTCTGATCCTTCCCTGACAAGCAGGGTAGAAAGCTATTTATATTGCTACGCTGCAATGAACAGAGAATCAGTATGCAGAGACTTGGCTATGGGGAGAGTGACTGAGCATGCAAGTCTACCAGCACTCAGCTCATTAGGTTGATGTGCACATTGCTATAGACTTTGAACACCAGGTGGCACTATACTATGTTAGTAAATGTCAAAACTCTTCACTGGATAATTTTATTCTAACCTCAAACTACCAAAGCATACTCAAGGTGATGGGGTCCATATCATAGATGAGAATATAATCAGAAGTGCTTTTGTTATAATACAGGATCCTTTAAAGTAGATCTATCATGTTTACGCTGCTCCCCTATATAAGGCCAGCATAGGATATAAGGGGAGATGCTAAACTTGGGGACATATAGTTCTCTAGGATTTGATTGATTATTTTACTGTAAAAAGCTGTTTAAATGCTCCCAGGACTCAGTGAAAGCCTGTGAGTCCTGCTAACCCCGCCCACAAAGTGATTCATCCCTGCACAGAAATAGACACCTTTACCAGTACATCTCCAGAAGGAAATCTCTAGAAAGATGCTTCAAGGAGGATCACAGAAGGAAAATGCCATCACAGTTTTTGAGAAGCTCTAAGAAATGATCTGGTCTCTGGCCAATCAACATTACGGAACAATAAGGCCCAACTCGCTCTGCCAGCTTGTGTTATACTAGATTGTTTTTCCTTCCAATAGTGGAGGGGATTACACAGATTACACTCATGGTGAAAAAAAGTTTATGGGGGTCTGTATTGTGAATCCTTGCTCCAGTTACAAAAACAGCCAATATGGGCTGA
Organism: Rhinoderma darwinii; assembly: GCF_050947455.1. Taxonomy (NCBI): domain Eukaryota; kingdom Metazoa; phylum Chordata; class Amphibia; order Anura; family Rhinodermatidae; genus Rhinoderma; species Rhinoderma darwinii. Next base: position 30,420,037 of record NC_134696.1, on the reverse strand, counting down.
GAAAACGAGTGCCGATCAACCAGACAGCTCATTGAGCAGGAGCAACGATTGGTTTTGTACAGGGACTAGCAATCGTTACTACGATCATTCATCCCCAAACATTTCCATCATGTCGGCAGCACATCTCTTTGTTTACACAGGGAGATGTGCTGCCAACAGCGATAATATTTATTGCTGCATAAACTATACGATCAGTCGATGAACGCTTGTTTGCCCGATCATTGGTTCGTGTAAAAGGGCCTTTAGTCCTTTGTCCAAATCTTTTGGTCGGTCCATAGTACTTGATAAGTGGCCTGAACTTTTTGAATGCTACATTACTTGGTCCAGTTCCTCCCTGAATAACTATTTTTCCTCTAATTACTACATTTATATTGACTCTTTAAGTGTCCTTGAAAATATGATCTATGAAGCAAATTCTTCCACTCAGCGAAACTAAATTCCCTTAGGAGTCTCCTACTGACACCATTAATTATCTTTATACAGCACGGTCATTGTACGGTGGTAATATAGTTACAGATCTGTATATGAATTTGCTTTTCACATCAAGTTTTACTAGTAGACAATATTCGAGTGTATAAAATGAAGAATTATCTACAGGAACATGCAGCATCAAGAACATACTTCCATGTTTTTGTATGATAATCAGCAAGCACGGACGGTCACTAAACGCAATGACAAGGTACTAGCTCATTATATGACATTTTTGAATTTTTCTCACCAAGGAAATCCTCAAAGTGAATCTCTACCTTTCATCATTATGTTCTTTTTAGGTCCAACATTTTGTGCTAATTAATTTTTTAATAGATCTTTATACTTTATAGGGATTTGAAGCTCAGTATCAGAAAAGCAAAGCTCTGTTTGGCCATAGAATTAAATTATATAATTCTGTCTCCCTACAGTCACCACTAGGGGGCATTTAGGAGCTTAGCGCATCAGATTTATACATTGAACTCAATAATAAAACCATATGTAATAAACTACTAGACTTCTCCTAGGGGAGGTTGCAGGCAGCCAGAAGTTTTTTTTACTTAACTATGTCAATATTTTGGAGCTCTGTATCAGAAATACAGAGTTCAAAGAGATATAAATATATATTAAGAAAGTCATCAGCAAATAAAAAGAGACTGTTTTATCCAGTTAGTGACCACCAATACACCTTTTAAAGGGCCTTAGGCTAATCCGCCGCCTTTTCACAGCAGCCCAGTCTTATCCCCGATGATAGCCGGACTCCTGCTATAATGGTCGCGATTGAAGTTTCCTTAGGTGGTTTACAGAGGGAGGGGGTCTCCCTCTGTCACCAATCGGCTGCCTGCAAATGCAATCGTGGGCCTCCGATGGGTTGCCGTTGCAGCCTGCCCTGGCTATATGCCTATTAGGCCGTGCCTAATTAGATTGCCTTACAGTTTTATATTGCCAGGCGATAATGCTTTGGTATACTAAGTATGCCACAGCATTATATAAGCAATCAAAAGATCGCATAGTGAAGTCCCCTAGTGGGACTAAAAAAATGAATTAATGTGAAATAAAAATTTATAAAAAGGTGCACATTAAAAAAAAAAATATATATATTTTTTCCATAAAAAGTGGAAGTATTTAGTAAAAAATATTAAAAAAAGAAATAAAAACACATATATGGTATCGCCGCGATTATAATGACCCGAACAATAAAGTTTACATATAATTTAAACCGCAAGGTGACCGCCGTAAAATTAAAATGCAAAAATCTATGGCGGAATTGCTATTTTTTTTCCATTGCCACCCAAAAAAGTAATGAAAGTTATTAAATCGCACGTACCCCCAATAGTACCAATGAAAACTAAGTCTCGTCTTGCAAAAAACAAGCTCTTATATCAGTACATTGACTGAAAAAAAGAAAAAGTTATGGCTCTTGGAAAGAGACAATGCAAAAACAAAATAATTTTAAGGTGTTTTTATTGTGCAAAAGTAGTAAAACATAAAAAAACCTCTACATATGTGGTATTGTCGTAATTGTACTGACCCATAGAATAAAGGCAAGTTATTTATGCCGCACGGTGAATGGCATAAATGTAACACACATAGAACAATGGCGAAATTGCGTTTTTTTAAAAAAAATTTTTTTTTAAATCCCCCCCCCAAAAAGTTAATCGAAAAATTATACGTACCCCAAAATGGTGCCATTAAAAAAATACAAGCAATCCTGCAAGAAACAAGTTCTCATACAGCTATGTGGACGGAAAAATAAAAAAAGTTATAGCTCTTTGATTGCGACGTTGGAAAAACGGAAAAAATTGCTTTGTCATTAAGGCCTAAAATAAGCTGGTCACTAAGGGGTTAAGTTAAAAAAAACATGAAAAACACAACATGGTGCACAATTGCTTTGGCTGAACATACACAGGAATATTCTGTAGTGCTTTTTTTCTTCTTCTATATCGTGTGATTTTTGCCAGGTTTGTATGAGCAAGATCATAACCATTAGAGCCGTTGGCGTTTTTCTTTTGATATCTAGCCCACAGATATGTTCTGGTGCCCATGGATTCTTGCAATATTACAATGGGTTCTATTTTAGCCTAAATGGTCTCCAGCGGTGGGATGAATGAAAATGGAGATCAGATTGTGGCGGTTTTCAGCTCCTCTTGGGCTGTGTTGTCATCATTCGACTCTATAAAGCGTCAGTATTGCTAGACATGCTATATTATCTGTTGGTTGCCATAATTCTCCATAGATATTGATGCACAGGTTGGTCTCCTCCTATTAAACACACATCCTTATCACTTATTTTTGTAAACCCTGCAAAAGATGGAAGGGATCTGTTCCAAAACTACAATGGGGAAAACTACAATCGAAAAGCACACAGAAGTCACAACCGCATCTGAAATCACACTGTTTGTTACCAAATCTTAATTGCTTATGTCTGGAAAAATATTAAGAGCTACTGATGTGAAAAGCTGCAATAAATGGGAACATTTCTTGAATTTTTTTCTCTTTAATAAGGTTGCATTGAGTGTAACCCGGATGCCATGGAGGATTCCAACAGCTAAATCTCTTTGACGTGGAATCATTTCGCAGTCAGCGGCACTGGCAAATCGATTTTAAGTCATTTACAATTATTAGTCCACACACTACTATCTTAAAAAGAGTCAATAAAAATGGATGGCCTACCCTCAGGAAAGGCCATCAATAGCTGATGGGTCGGGGTGCAGCTCCAGGGACCCCCGCCAATCAGCTGTTTTTGAAGTAAAAAATCAATAAGTAGCACTACAAAAACTCTAGGTGTAGCCCAGGTCTAAAAGAGAGGAAAAAATCAGTGCCCTGGTGCGAGATCATGTACATGGACTTACCCCTTAACCATCATATTTTATAAAAGTATAATTCTGAAGTTCTTTTTATATGGTTGTGAAGCCTTTGGGGCCCCCCTCAGGCAGGTGGGTTCAGATTGACCCTCAGCACCCCCCATAGTTATGCATTTACTGAAGCAGAAGGATCAAGGCACATCATAGCGTCTCGCCCTTTTTGTGAATTGATAGGCCAGATCAGTTGTCCAGTTAGCAGTGGTGTGGATCGATGAAAGGAATGGTTCCACTTCCACCACTTTCCTAAAATCAGGAATAAACCCCTTCACTGGGCATCACTGGAGGCAGAGTAGCCAGAGCTTCACCCCTACCACAAAATCAGGATCAAACACCTTGTTTTACAACTTAATAATGCTCACCTATTGTTTAACCCTTTGACTTGCAGCTTGTTCGTATTTATTCATACACCTCATATACATATATGATGGAAGTTGTAGTTTGGAACAGCTGAAGAGCTACAGATTGGACACCATTGATCTAAGGCAATCCTTGCTAATTATTGATTTTGTGTCACCAATTTTTTCTCTTTGACAAACAAAACTGTAGCGGAGTTTATAGATTTTACTAACAATGCAAGGCTATAGCTCTTTGTTTTAGAAATTGGGCAAGACAGAGCCCAAAAATCTTTCCGATTGGCAATGTAAATTATGCTTACAGGTGTCACAGGGAGGAGTCCCTTACTAATAAGTAGCATTACTTAACTTGCGATTGGCTACAAAGTGTCATGTGATAAGAAGGGACTTCTTGCAAGTATAGGAAAGTCTTGCAAGTTTATTTTGCATTGCAAGCAGGAAGGATTTTGGGGCTCTGAAATGTTTGTAAGGAGGTAACCCCTGGCAATGTATAGAGGGCCTGTACACTCCGCTATATTTATTTCATACAGAGAAAATTGTGACAACTGCATCTTCTTATATGTTACATATTGGAAGATGCTATTGCTGGTGGTCCATGAGCTCAGACCCTAATCAATCAATAAATTGAAGGAGCTGGTGCTTACTAAAAAGTGTCCTATCCACTTTGGAGCTGTTCAAGGATTTAAATGGGACTTATCACCTCTCCTGACATGTGTTTTAGAGAATACTTGTATCTCCATGAAATAATTCTAGAGCACTTTTTCTTTAAGAACTCTGTTTTCTGATGTTCCTCTGATATTCCTCCTGGAAGTGTATTAATAAACTGACAACTGTGTGTTACCATTCCCTGTAAATATTGTGTGTCCCTACACAGTATCAACCCTGATTGGGCAGTGTCAGACTCCGGTCATTGACAAGGGGAAAGGCAACACTCGGTGGTCAGTTTATTAATACACTTCCAGGAGGAATAAGAGAGGAACATCACAATGTAAAATTTAAGAAAAAGATGCTCCAGAATTGTTACTTTATAGAAAATGCAAGTATTTGAGAAAACACATATTTCAGAAGAACTGATGGGTCCTCTTTGAATGATCGCTTGTAATCTAAATGAATGAGAACAATAATCAGGAATTATCTTTTTAAATAGAGTCACGATTTTTTTCTCTGCTATCAATCATCTTCTGCCTATACTACAGACAATTGTCATCTTTTGATGGCCAAACTACTTGGTTGAGTCCCATCACTGAAATGAGAGAATACATTATTCACATTATTTTTCTAGGTTGAAGACATTAAATTCTAAATGCCACAAGAAACGTGAAGCTGCGCTGGATTTGTCATTTCAGATCTAATTCACCTCAGTAACTTCGACATTTTCCCAGTAACATAAGCGTTTGGTAACATGATGGATTTCGGCTTTTAACAACCCATCATCACTATGAGGGACTGCAAGCAATGCGTCACAAGGGTTAAAGACACCTACTGAGGAGTGCGACATGGGTGGCTTTTAAGCGATAGATCAGGGGTTGTGTACAGTACCTTCCACTTCATATACGCATGCAACGATGAGCAGGAAACAAAAAGACAAACAGACCAAAAAGTCAAACATCGCATAATAACTCAAAAAGCATAAAGAAGAATCCTCAGCGCTATCATTCATTGTATTGACTGGGCTCGCTGCTAACGAGAACGAGCTACATATAGATTTACTAATATCCTCCGGTCACAGATTGGATTGAGATCTGCTCTACGGTGCACATTTTCACGAGCATTTAATGAATGAGGGTAGTAGTTTTTAAAGGGTAACTAAACGTTCAACAAACTTCTGACATGTCATAGTGACATGTCAGAAGTTTTGATTGGTGGGGGTCCGAGCACGGAGACCCCCACCAATCGCTAGAATGTGAGCGCTGAGCCACTTCGTTTCTGTTCGGATTTTTCCAGAAATCAATGTAGCGTAGTACGGACTCAATAGAAAGTCTACGTCACTATGACATGTCAGAAATTTGTTGAACGTTTAGTTACCCTTTAAAGAACACGTGCAGGACCTTTTATCACTTTCCCGCCTAACATAAAAGAGAAGCACCTGAAGGTGCAGGTCCCTAAACACTCAGTAATGTCTTTAATATGCTTTTCGGCTGTATATGTTTGTCTCCTATATGTATAACACATACTAGGTGACCACCACTAATGGCAGCTATAAACAGTACACAGGTGTTGTCACCAATATTTTCATTTATGGTATATAAATCTGCAATGTTAGAGTTACACCCCTTGCCCCTTTTCTTCCTTTAGATGTGTCAGTCTTCACTGTAGTCCTGGCATTGTATTGATGAATTAGGAAGATCGGGATAGAACAGTGGAAAAGAAAAAAATGGTAAGATAAATACATTTTCTTTACTTTCATCAGCAAGCAATGCGGTCTCCTGTTTACGGGAGGCTTGTAAAACGGACGACGTTTAATGCTACATGGTGTACAGTACAATAAGATACATTCTGAGCGCTGTACAAACAAAGATACTGGTCACATAACCGTGATGAACTGGGGAGTAAAACCTTTACAAATCTGCGGCCATGCACTTCAAAGATTTTTACAAGCTGCCCCAGGCGAACATCTTACGTCTCTAAATTGTATTGGACTGATGATAATCTCAGATTGTCAGGTGGAAAGAGAAAGGATAGTGAGAAAAGGTTAGCAGAATCAAGTGTAGAAATAGCACTGTACTCCTAGGATTGTTTTCATGTGCTGTGGTTGACAACAGGGGTTGATTCACCAAAAATACTACTTCTGTTTACAACCATCTACGATTTAAAGTGTAGCTAAACGTTTAAAAAATGTCTGACATGTCATAGTGACATGTCAGAAGTTCTGATTGTACCGTATACTGATACAAAGAAATGTAGCGGAGTGCGGGCTCATAGACGTTCTATTGAGTTCGTACTCCGATACATTCATTTCCGAAAATAGCCGAACAGACACGAAGCGACTGAACGCTCACACGACTGCTTCATTTTAGCGATTGGTGGGGGTCTCAGTGCTCGGACCCCAACCATCCAAACTTCTGACATGTCACTAGTTTGTCGAACGTTTAGCTACACTTTAACATTGTTACAAGTAATTTGGACTACTTTCATCCTTCGACTTTTTTCCATAGAGGTTACTACAGAATATTTTGATGAATAGAATCCAAATGTCATGTTTTAGCAGGTAAAGGAAGCTAAACCCAGGTAAGATGAGAGATCGTTAAATATTTTATTACCATCTGCATGTAAAAAATAATTATTTTACAATTAGGGGTAGGAACATACGGGGGGTGGGGATAACCTGCGTAAAAATCCGTCCTGGCACCCACAGAAAATTCCGCCCGAAAAATTGCATCAAATTGTGGTGCAGTTTTTCGGGCAGAATGACCGCTGCGGAAATACTGCAGAAAAAAAAAAGTTTATACTTATCACCCGGGCGTGGTCACGCCAACGTGTCCATTTGCTCTGAGTATAGCCCGGCCTCCTGGGATGACGCTGTAGTCCATGTGCCGCTGCAGCAGTCACACGGAATGATACGTCATCCCAGGAGGCCGGGAATTCCCCAGAATTCAATGGGGAAAACCCGCAATAGAAGAACAGCGGCTCTGCTGCATACGTATCCATTGACATGCTGCAGATTAAAAAAAATGCACTACAGGTCAATTTAAAAATGGTTTCTCTGCAGATTTTTTTCTCACTGTGTGTGGATGAGATTTGTTAAAATCTCATCCACTCTGCTGCTGCTGTACTACTCTGCGGATTTTCCGCAATGAGATCTGTTGCGGAAAATCCCTAGTGTTTACACCTGTGTATTTTAATATGCTTAGGGCTTATTCAGACGAACGTGAGGAAACTCTCATGTGAAATACTGCAGTTTTTCACATCCGCGTTGCCCCCGCGCTGGTCTCGTTTTCACAGATCACCATAGACTTTAGTCTATGGGGATCCGTGAAAATGGAGGAAAATAGGACATGTTCTATTTTTCAACGGACCGTGTGAAACAGTCGTGTGAACAGCCCCATTGAAATACATGCGTCCGTGTGAAGGCCGTTATTAATGGCCGTCACACGGATGTATTCAATGTCTGTATGAATAAGCCCTTAGAGATATTTCACTTTTAGCATACAAGGGGTAAAGGACAAAGCTCGTGTGGTGCTCATACCTTGCAATAGACCTGATATTGAGGAGCACAGCTCAGGGGGGGGGGGGGGCAGTGTGTGTTTAATGCTATAGGTATGTGCTGTTTGCATATGTATCACTGTGTATAGTTCATACACCGTGTTACCTATATAGCAGCGTGTTGTACATTGTAACTCTACATATAGCCCTGTATTTGTGGCGACACCAAAGCAGAACAGTAGGTTCCATTTATCTGGCTTTAACGGCTCTGATCACAGAAGCGTCATGGTTTACGTTCATAACAGAGTCATAACAGATATGTCAGATTTGGTTTCTAATGGATCCCTGTGCCTAATAATGGGGGCAGACAGGTCTCTGTTGGGGTCTGGGTGGTTTTGATGGCAGAAATAGTGCTGCTGCCTGAAACACGCAACAGAAACCTAAAAACAGTTGTGTAAACGGAGCCATACTCTTATAGATTTGCTGCCTCCAATGCATGACAAAGGTGGCCATTATCGAATGTGAGATCAGTTTCTAATATGCCCCTAATATTACAAGTTGTGTGAGGTCTCAAATATCCTGTTTGGAATAGGTTTTTACCCTCCTCCTAATTTGTGAGTATGGCCTTTTCTGTGGTTTAAATTACATTCTATGTCCCAATTTTTTTTGCAGGTCTCAAATATATCCCATCCCAGCTGAATACCGGTGACATTTTTGGCAGCCTGTCTTTGAATCATCACAAAAAGTGGGGCAGTTTATTGAATGGTTTTTTGGAAACCTGTGTCAACACTGCATTGAATCTGCACTTGCATTCTGCTGATGGTTTCTACAGGGCAATGAAAATTCTGTACAGCACTGCAGGGTTATCATGGGATTGCTCTTACTAGTAAGGGTCTCTGAGCTAGTGGGCGGAGCCTAACTGCTAACATATCTCCTATACAGAGCACACATAGAAGAGGAGAATCCTGCTCCCCTGTCTTGATCTGTCACATATATAGAAGCTGCAGTGGTATGGAGGAGATTACACAGCAGTAATGAGAAGTATATCTGAGAATCCAGCACTGGGGTGATATATAACTCCTACCAGCAGCTGCAGCACGTCTGTGCCTTTTTTACTCTTGTCCTGCTCCCCTCTCCATAGACTTGTATGGGCAGCGTGTCCGACTCTCTTTCTCTCTCTCTGCTCACTCCTCCTGCTCCCCCTCCCCTCTCCATAGACGTGTATTGGCAGGCAGTGAAGAGATACGTTCTTTCAGTTCACATGTAACCAGGGACAGATTTTTATTGACAACAGGGGGTAGACAGCAGATTACAGGAAGAGAGACACCTAGTGGTAGTAACTTCACACAGAATTCGGATGGCTAAGAAAACAATTTTAACAGTAAGTAAATTATAAAGTTGATCTATATCAGGTATATCATTGGATTAAAAAGTTAGCGTCCATTTAAGAGAACTTTCCTTATGTGTAACAGGAAATAAAGGTGCAACTTTTCCAACATTAACATAGTAAAAATAGGGGATGATGGAATTAGGGGAGGATTAGAAGTTTTCAGTACTCACTAATGTCTACTTCGGTCTTATTACCCTCTACAGGGCACCTTATAAGCAGGTGAATGGCCTAGAGGAAGTCTATTGACATATGGTAATCGGATTATGTATTGATGCATTAATGAGTCATAATAGGATCTGTCAAAAGCAACTAACCGGATTGCTGATGGTTTTATTATAGCAACCTCGACCAAGGATTCAATATGGCTTAGAGAATGACGGGTTGCACGTTCCAGGGAGGTTCATAGAACCACATAAATTTTGGTTTCCGAGTATAATGTGATGTTTATAGATCCTTTAACTTAATTCTCCATCATATGTGATAGCACAGACATGTGAGATGTTACGGTTAGAAACTATTCTTTCCCATTAGGTTATTACAAAAGTTATTAAGAAACAATAATACTTCAGTCATAGAAAGCGATAACGGCTCAAAGATTTATAATCCGCAGGTAGCGGATGGATATTAGAGATGGTTCACCTGCCCTTCAAATAAAATTAAAAGTCAAGATTAATCATGTCATTTATTTCAGCAATGGCCAGTAATGGATGATCTGATCAATACAATCCACATCTACAGTCTGCTATGAAGGATTTACAACTCCAGCAGATAAATATATACATTGCGACTGTGGAATAATTATCAGAGGGAACGGAGGCAGGCGCCCATCCCCAATGTATTTCATGTTCAACCAGACAGGTCTGAGAGAGAGGAACATCTCCCATCTTACAAAAGAGCTTAAAGGATCTATGTCCTATTGCTAATTCATTAAGCCACCCGCCTCTCCTGTCAACGCAGGATCAATCAGAGACAAGTTCTGTAACTGGAAGGATTTGTTCAGTTCACGGGAATGCTAAAATAATTATTGACCCAGGCACAGATATATGGACTTCAGGGACTGGGCAGAGTGGGACTATTCCTTTATATAAATATTTTACATGATCTAAAATACAGCACTATTTCTGGAAGACTACGAAAATTAAAAAGACAGCTCCTTTCACAAGGAGCTATGATCAGTATGGATGGGGACGAGCGCTTGTTACTACGATCGCTCGTCCGTACACGTTTCCATCGTGTCGGCAGCACATCTCCCTGTTTACACAGATACGATCAAAAACGATACGATCAGCCGATGAACAAACATTTGCTCGTTCATCGGCTGATCATTGACCTGTTTACACAGGGAAATGATCGGGAACGCTCGTTTCCATAATTATTGGCCCGTGTAAAGGGGCGTTTATTCAAGGAGAGAGACAATGCAGATATTTGTTGGTACAATAGTGCAGGTTATAATTTTACATGTTTATCTGGAGATCTCTAGTGATACCACAATGTGTATTCTGTAGTTTTCCATATCACTGCTGCATGTTCTTGCACTGAACATAATCCACACAAACCGTTAAATCTGCCGTCACATCTGTAGTTTATGATCGTGGTCTCCTATATCATTAGAAAGGCTAAACATAGCCCAGACATAACTGGATTTTATAACTATAGAATATGAATACCTTCTGCATGGACTCTGAGATGTGAAGAAAACCCTACTGAACAGACCCTAAATGAAGAAAAAAAAATTTGCTGGGCAATACGGAGTTAAGCTAAAGTGCAGTGCCGATCAATACCCTTCTGGATTCACACGAGCACATAACGTCCGTAATGGACGGAACGTATTTCGGCCGCAAGTCCCGGACCGAACACACTGCAGGGAGCCGGGCTCCTAGCATCATAGTTATCTACGACGCTAGGAGTCCCTGCCTCGCTGCAGGACAACAGTCCCGTACTGTAATCATGTTTTCAGTACGGGACAGTAGTTCCACGGAGAGGCAGGGACTCCTAGCGTCGTACATAACTATGATGCTAGGAGCCCGGCTCCCTGCACTGTGTTCGGTCCGGAACTTGCGGCCGAAATACGTTCCGTCCATTACGGACCGAACATGCTTGTGTGAACCCAGCCTTACATTGATGCTAATGGAACTACAAACTGGGTTGGGTGCTACATCATAATCATTATTAGTGAATTGAAGTAGCTCTTCACTCAGAGCTAGTAATGTTGACCTAAGTGCGTCTACTTCTTTTCTTCCTATGTATATAAGGAACTTTACAATATCTTTTCCATGAAGCTTGAAATACACAAACATAGAAGGGGCTTATAATAGAATTTACATTGAAAACGACAAATCTATTTTCAGACAGGTTTAGTTAACAAAAAGAATCTCATGCACAGCACCCCCTATGTTAGCCAGAGTTGTGAAAAAAAAAAAGATATGGAGGCAAATATTGTTTTCTCCCACACACTTAAAAGCCATAAAAGAAATGAAACAAAATTAAACAAAATAGAAACACCTCCCCCCTGGAAAACCACACTTTGGCGGTTGAGTGAAGAAGATGGTCACAGGCTAACGCCACCACCCAGGGGCCCAGAAGTGCTGGTGATCTGTAACAATATTTGCCAGCAAGTCTGCTCCAGCATAATGAGCATTGGCAAAAGTCTAGGTTTAAAAGGGTTATGCGGGGACCAAAAATTATTAGCAGTGTACTTAATGCAGTATTCCGGTCCCCCCGTCACGTGGATTCTGAGATTTTCAGAGATTTTATAGCGCTGCCGGTGGGCAAGTCTAGTTGCACAGCGTTCTTTGATGACGGTACAACTCTTCATCATGTGACTGACCCCGCTGTACTCCATGTACAAGCAGGTGGGGTAGTACAGCGAGTACACGGAGTACAGCAGGGTCAGTCACATGACCAAGAGTCGTATCATCATCAAAGAAGGCTACGCCACTAGACTTCCGGTCCCAGCAGCGCTATAAAAATCTATGAAAATCTCAGAATCAGACGGGAACCGGAATGTATATCAGCGAGTGTACTCACATACAGAGGTCACTACACTGCTAATAATTTTTGGTCCCCGCATAACACCTTTAAAACATAGACTTTTACCAATTATGCTGGAGAAAACCTGCTGGCAAATATTGATACAGATCACCAGCACTTCTGGGCCCCTGAGTGGTGGCGATAGCCTGTGCCCATCTTCTTCACTCAAACACCAAAGTGTGGTTTCCTGCAGAGGTATTTCTGTTTTGTTTTATTTTTCATCGATTTTTATAGCGCTGCCGGGGGAAAGGATGTCTAGTTGCACAGTCTTCTTTGATGATACGACTCTTCGTCATGTGACCGGGCCAGTTTTGTTTTGCTATACTCTATGTACAAGGAGTAGCAGTAGTGCAGCGAATACATAAAGTAGAGTAGAGTGGGGCCGGTCACATGACGAAGAGTCGTACCGTCATCAAAGAACGCTTTACAACTAGACTTTCGGTCCCCCGGCAACCCTATAAAAATGTATGAAAATCTCACAATCAGCGTGACGGCGGACCGGAATGTATATTACGAGTTTACTCACATACTGCAGTGACTACACGGCTAATAATTTTTGGTCATCACATAACAGCTTTAAGGCCAGATATAACTATAGGTGCAGTGGACCTGTATACCTATAGGCACAATGTACCTATAGGAGGCCCTTGGGGCAATGTATCTGCTCAAGGATAAATATACTGAACAGTGTGTACTCACATGTAATTTTTTTTTTTCTGTATATGTTAACTAGGCAACAAGAATTAGACTGAAGAAGGAGCTCAATGTTGTGAGTGGGGCACGGCAAAGTTCTGCTATATATAAAAGCAGATTAACATACATAACTTAAGGTGTGGCCTACTTGATGGGTGGAGTCGGAGGTTCCAGATAATGTACCTACAATCTCCTGAGATGTAAATTTAGTACTGGGTGGGTTATTAGACAACAGTCAAACATATTTTAGCCACAGCTAAAAAATGTGAACGAAAAAAAAAAAAAATTCATTAGGGGAAGGGGGTCTGAAGAACTTCCTAATAATATATTACAAACTATTTTCAACAGAGTTTCCCTTTAACTATAGATATAGTAGGTCTGTGTGACATTACCATTCTGTTACTTACAGCCCATAGACAGTCATACAGTCTTATTTTACATACATCGCCATTAATCAGCTTGCAGTCGTCATCTATCTCATCAGCACTGTCTTCATCCGAGACTTCTCCTTCTTCCGCATCATCACTAATACTGGCTGGGAGTTTCTTCCCCTAAAACAAGACAAATCATTATCATCTACAGATCATTTACACCAGAGGTTCTTCTTCTCCATTATGTGCTATGGACTCCTTTGGAAATCTGTTAAAGTCGATAGGGTTTTGACATATTATACGGTTATAATAAAATATCTTACTTCTATTGGTGGTTTGCTATCCTACATTCATACAATTCAATTAGAGGTCAGTAAAAATAATGATGCTATTGTCCTTATACTATACCTGCCAGTAGTTGTCAATTTTGCAAGACTATGTGTAGCTGGCCTAAAAGGTGCGTGGCAAGTGGACATTTCCATAAAAAGGAATTTCCAGGCTATTTTGGGGAGCTCCTGGATACAACAGTTGTCAAATCCAACTATTTGGCTGTCAAATGTTGGTTGCTATGTAACATGGACCCTAGGTCAAGAAGCTGTGTTATAGAAGATTGACATCAAGAGATCATAGAATTAATTCACCCAGTTTGATGAATGATTTGAATTTTGGAGAGTATGGGCCATTTTACAACGGCCAATATTGGCCGTAAAAATGAGTCGATCATCGAGACAACAATGATCAGCAACTATGATCAGTAATGTATTGGGACGAGCCCATACACTACCACGATCCCATTGTTACTACGATCGCTCGTCCTCATGCATTGCCATCATGTCGGCAGCACATCTTACTGTTTACACATGTGAATGCTCATTTTACCGATCATTTGCCCATGTAAAAGGGCCTTTAGTAGAGGATTTTTAACAAGTAGCTTATTGTTATCACTATAGACTGTTTACGGTTAGGCTAGTTCTCCATGGCGACATTGGTCACCTGTGAGTTACGGTAAAATCACAGTATTACTGTGATACATGATGCAATTTTACAACGACTATATAAACCTGATGGTATACATAATAGTTGGTGTTTATGCTAGTAAGCATATGGGATGGGCTTCCCATCTCAGCCTTTTTGCAGTCCTCAGAGTGCTTGGGTCATTTTTTGTTTTTAAAGCGTTACAGGGCTGGGCATGCTTCCACTTGACCTATGATTGGCACTTGTCAGTTGGCGGTGCAAATGTACTAAGCAATTAATCTTTGATAGAACATTGTACAGATACCCTTACCCAAGGAGAACCTGACCTGGTGACAATACAGAATAAATTATATAACAATTTTCAAAAAATAATAGCTCTCAGGGGTAAAGAGAGAAGTAACTTGTTTTCTCCGAAATGTCTACATGCAAGGCTCTATCATCAGGGGAGTAATTCACCTTTAACATGGCTCTTGGCAGGAGCAAAATTGTACTAGATAACGACCTGGGTTCACTGTACAGTGAAGAAAACTGCTATTAGCCAGCACCATTAATTAGACATTGTGTATTTCACTCTATTTCTTTCTTGGATGACCTAGAATATTAATTCTAAAAGCTGAACGATGGAGACAGAAAATGAGCACAAGTGTTAAATAAAGGGTTGTTTACACTGCACAGCCTGAGGCCTCCCATTCATTGTCAAAGGAGACCCATTTCACTTAAATTCATTAAGAAATGTTCTCTGAAAATAAAAAAAACATCAGTTTACTGCCGCTTAACTGGGCAAATACGATGAAAAATTAGGATTTCTATAGTTTTTAAATAATGAACAAACCCTTTAGAACATAGATTGATTGTAAGTACTTGACTGGCTAAAATAACTGTACATACGGAGCCCATATATTATATATACCTATAATAAATTTTAGACCAGGCAAAGCTACAATTATGTCTTTTCTACACTACTATGTGTATGACAAGATTAGGAGTTGGTGGAGGTCTCATAGAAAAGTTCTTTAGAAACGTGTTCAGAGTGGTTGTTGCTTCCTTTATCCTGCGCAGCTCGAGACGAAGAACAACTATAAACGTGGTATCGGTGTCCTGCATCATGGTCCTTGTTCTCAATCTATATTCATACAAATTACAGAGTGGCTACATTTATGTAGAAATGCACTGTAGATGGAGGTGATCTTTAAACGAAGAATACAGTCAAAGTTATTTTCTGTTATGTGAAGTCATCAATGAAGACCTGTGAGCTTGGACCTGCACTAGTTTCCCCAGTGATACTTTCTACATATGGTTATTTACTATGCGGCCACTATGGTAGCAGAAGCTGCATAATAATCAGGACAAGATCCTCTATCATGGCTGACCGGATTGGAAAAAGGATTACAAACCGTATCGAATTACATTTGCCAACTAGGTCCAACCACACAACCATTGCTACGCTGTTGGAGAGCATGATATATCCGATACAATAAATGGAATATCTTCATCTTACTCTACAGTAGCAATAAGCTCACTGCTTCTACAATACTAGAGATAGGAATAAATGGATTGTTCTTTATATTAGTTGGGGTGGACATGGGGACACAGCTTTATCCTGCTCGCCAATGACCACTAACAACGAACTCATCTCTGTTAACTAGTGTCAATCTGCAGCCGCTAAAGGCTTCAAGTATAAGATCTATCCGGTGTCAAATCTACTGATTATTTGTCATTGTATTTTTCTGTTAAAAAAGCGACCAGTAATACTTCAACCATACAACTGAAATATCCTTGTTACCTGCTTCATCTATAATTTCTACTGCCACCAGGAAGTCTTAACAAGGCTTTCAATAACAAAACTGACTGCACACTCAATTTAGACACTTCAGATAGCAGGGCTAGCACATTACTGTATGGCTTTAAAAAGTATACTAGACATTCAGCTTTTACTTGGTTGGTACAAGGGTTTTATTGATCTTTTCTATGTCATTTTTATTGATCGGGCTGTCACATGATGTGTTTGATGAATTAGGTCACTTGGGAAACTTTCATGCAGATTAATGGTGCAAAGAATAATTGAAATGTTCTGCACATTGAAAGGACCCCATATTTGATAAAATCCATTTTGTGTAGAATACTTTATGAACAGAACACAGAATTGTTATATTTGGTATTAGGATTACAGCCATCCTCTTCTTTAGGAAAAATTGTAAACAATAAAATAGAACCATAGTGATGAAACCACATATAATGCCCTTTTCAAGTGAGTAATATTCATGGCTAATGTTAAGTGGAACTCCATAAAATGGTAAAACTTGCTAAAGTATGAGAAGTCTGTCATAACCTTCATGCAACCACAAGGGGAATGGTAACACCCAGTTGTCAATTTATTCATGCATTTCTAGGAGGAATAACAGAGTAACACCACAATGCAGAGTTCAAAGATAAGATGCTCCAGCATTGTGATTTTATGGGCAATACAAGTATTTACTAAAACAGACATGTCAGGAGAGCAGGTGGACTAGTCCTCCAAATAATGTGAGAGGCCCTCATTCACACCCAATAATATGATGAACATTAACTGCATGAAGACACAGTTGTCGTCTTTGGATAATCTGTGGTGTTAGAAATATCAGTTAAGCACTGGCTATTACATTATAGAATATTAAGAATTGGAAAATGATATTTGGACAATAGTCACATTGGTTAAAAATGTGTTTAGCTTCTTGTTTAGCTTCTGTAATTCCAGTCAGATAAAATAAATTCTCATTTTAACATCTATTTTCGTCCTGCCGGTACAGAATTATATATTTGTGGTGCAGTAAAGATATTCTACTTAGCTTTGCCAGATCAATGGACTTAAAAAGTGACAATTACTTTAATCATCCAGAAATATGCGCTGAACACTTATAGCTTTCCCCTCTCCCACTCCTCTTGGCAATTCAGACAAGGTACATAACTGAGCAGGGGGCGAGAATTAGAAGAGAAGAGAGCACCTGTCCTGGTAAGGAGAATCTGAAGGTTGCGGTATATATGATATGGGATGAAGACTCACAACTCCTTACAGTGGTTGACTTCGGTTCTAAAAAATATACATCTTAAAGTTGATGTGTATGTGGCCATTAAAAGGATATATGTGGCCATTTAAGGGCTATAGTGGCCGTGGCCATGTAAGGGCTATAGGGGCCACAGCTCAGTAGGGACACCACTAGGAAACAGTATAAAAGAGAATCGTGTAGCATATAGTAGACCCAGGTAGACTTGAAACAAGAGACATTTCCACAATTCCATCCACAGTACAGACTGACCCATCCAGACTGATCCATCCAATTCACTTTGTTCAAAATTACCTTTACTAATATCTTCCCTTTCAAGGTTTCTGGAGAAGGGAGCTTTGTTGAATCCCCATTAAACACAGTAGAAAGGTCTAACTGGTCTCCAAGGATTTCAGTCAAATACTGAGCCATTTTCTTTTGCTGCAACACACTACAGTGATTTTCAATAGACAAGATGACCGGGTAACTGAGAAGGAACAAAAAAAAGGTAAAAAGTCACATAATAAATCCTCATTCTGACTTCAGTATATTGCAATCATTACTTCAGGAAAATAAAACCAGAGATTTCATAGACCGTAATGTTATTTATATGGCAATAAAATGTTGATGTATATGAACCACAAATAGTCACAATAAGCAATCACCATAAATAACAATATGATTTCATTTGTTCAAAACAGAAATATATTGGAGATCATTTCTTTAAAAGAATTCTCCAGGATAAAGAAAAAAAAAAAAAAAAAAAAGAAAGAAAGGATCTACTTCTTTCCCCCAGAAACAGTGCCACTCTTTGTCCACAGGCTGTGTCTGGTATTACAGCTCATCTTCATTCAAGTTAATGAGCCTGAGCTGCAATATCAGACACAGCCCACAAACAAGAGTGTTTGTGGGGAAGGGGGGGAGCAGACACTTTTTTTCTTATCCAAAACCACCCTTTGAAAGGATCAGTTTCTTTAATGTTGAACAATATTTATTTTCATTGTAAATCTCTTATTATGATTATTGTTATGAACTATCACAATCATTTAAATCTTAATTTCTTTTTTTTTAGAAATTAATAGTTCTTATGTCTGGTGGCTTTATATTATTCCAGAAAAAGCTTTCTTATTGCATCACTAAAGGTTATGGACCTGACTTTTTTTTTTTATGTTTTTCAAATATTTTCACTAAGTTTCAGGCTAGATGGGAGGTCCGAGTCCAGGATGCTGAATTGTGCATGATTTCCCCTCCCTCTCTTTGTGTGCATTCCTCCCAATCTTCACTCTGATACAATACTGCTTGTATTGTCCTCCCTAAAGACTTGGATGCTCTCCTCCCTCTCCACATTCTGATCTGTTGTGAGGGAGAGCAAAGAAGGACACAGACAGAAGCTGTGTACTTTTAGATCTATGTCAGAAACATCAGGACTACCAGCTACTGTATATAGAGACTCTATGGCATTTTTTTTTTATTAAGACTATTTACAAAGTTGCTTAATTTTGCATTCAAAAAGCAAATGAACAATAGAAAAGACTTCAGTGCCAAGGTGCTCCATAGCCTTTAAAATACATTGCCTAGTTTTCTATTTCAAGGAACCCAGCAATATTGTATAACTGCTCCAATCTTCCCATATAGAGGAATCTGTCATTTGACTATTTGGTTGATAAGTCTTAAAGGGATTTTTCAGCCTTATTTAAAAAAAAATAAAAAAAAATAAAGAATTGGATATTGCATAATGAAAAGTTCTGTAATTTCTAATAAACTTTCAGCCTCGTTTATCAAAACTGTCTAACAGAAAAGCTGGCCCTGTTACCCATAGCAACCAATTACAATAAATTTTTAATTTTTTATGAGCAGTCTCAGAAATGAAAGTAAAGCTCTGATTGGTTGCAAAGGCAACAAGGGAAGTTTGTCTGTAAGACCATTTTGATAAAGCCCATATGCGTTTTAATTCCTCAACAAATTTCAGATATCTGCTTGGTTCCAGTGAATAGAAACCTTTATTTAGTACATTTAGGGGCTGAACCCTCCTAGTCATGTCCACCTGAAACAGGTGCACAACTTGTTACAAGAGAGCCCCAATACACTTGTACCTGTGTGAGCAGGATGTGATGAGGACGGGTTTCAGCCTCTTTTTCCATTCACTGGCAGATCTTAAAAACGGTGAAGGATTGGATCACAAAGTGTATTAGTAAGTTGCAGAAACTGCATTATTATTTCAAATGTATTATTGCAAATTTGATACACTGAAGAGTTTGTTTTTTCTTTATATATGATATTGGGAAAGGATAACTGATCAATATGGTGCCTATTAAAAGTCTCAGCTTTTCCAGACTCCCATACAGCCAGTCAAATGTAGGACTGCATGACTAAGTGTATTGGTGATCAGATATCGGAGGTCACATAACAACCCCTGTGGATGCTTTAACATTGACCACTTTCATAGAGAAGATACGTATGCATTCACACAAATACAATGATGCCAGGTTATCATACTTTATTTCCATGCAATCCATTCAGACCTATTTTCATATTCAAGGTAACCTACGTAGATCCAGTTCTAATGAAAAATAAAATGAGATATACAGAAACCCTTGTTGCCGATACATATGACAATACTGGGAAAACAAACCATATTGTTTCCCAATTTTAACACGTTGTTTGAGGTGAAAAATAAAACAGCAGTTTTATTGATAATCGCTGTAAATGGACACAGGCTATTATTGAGATCCGATACCTTCAGATGGCGAGCCATCGGGAGGGAGAGGTTAGTAACATTGTACAGAACAGAACATGAAATCCACTCCAGCAGTCTTTAATTGAGACTCACACAGAGAAAACCGGCCAGAAAATCAATCCGATAATTCCCAACAACTTGATGTCCATTTATGTTATGGAGTAACGTAAAGATAATGTTCAGTTTTCAACTTCACAACAGGTAATTGGAGCAGCAGTTATTATGGGGCGGGGGGTGCTTTATACTACAGCGGACTGCAAAAGTGCCATCCCTTCTGACCTCCCCATAAACATGCCAGCTTGGATTGGCTGAGTGTGCATGCTTACTTCAATGTGAAGAGGGGAATAAGACGCTCTGACAGCAGCATATCTCCTGGTGGTAAAAAAGGATTGGACCTGTTGAAATACAATAATTAATCTTTCCTTACTTCGCTGGCAGACTGCCATCATTCCACCATGAAGCCCCTTGGAGTCTATCAGATGCTGTGCTCTAGGTCACTGATTACCTGCCCAACCATCCTCAGCCCTCTCTGATCCTGGCATGGACGTTTCATTCATCCAGTAAATGGATAAATGGATAGTGCAAAGACTTTGCACTTAAATGTTCAGAGACAATGTGTACTCTAATCTAACGGGGTATCCGCACAGTCTATATGCCAGATGGTTGAAATGGTAGTGTAATAGTACGATGAACAAAATACACTTGCACCTTTCATGTCAGAACTGACCCTCCTGTATGACTGTCCATATACCTGTCCTCTGTAATGGTATCTTCTTTGAGAATCCTATTATCTGAAGTCCCCTCCCAAACACATTAGATCGCTATAAGTGGAATCTGCTATTATTAATGATAATCTGATGATCTTCTGTGTAAGGGGGGCTTCAAGCATCTTCATTCAGGAGGAAAATTCATAGGTCAAATTGGAATGTTCTTACGATTAGCAGGACTGCTGCAAAATCAATGATTTCTATTATCTCAGTGTTTAGACATTGTTAGCAATGCCTTTGGTCGGAGTCTGGATTTGGCCATCATTTAGCGTTGCCTGGTTAAACAGGACGAATTACTTTTCTTGGGTTTATATATACACTTCAGGCCTGGATTACTCGGGTACTGGTTATGCGGTTTCTGGCATGTGCTAAACCCTTTCAAGATTCTAGTTGGTGACTTTGTTCTGGTCTGTGTGTTTGTACTGTGCGACCTGTTGGCCCTCTGAGAGATCTAGTTTTTGTATAGTGGTTTTATGTATATCCTAGGATCAGTAGTTCCACTGGTTTGTTTGGCTTTCCTGTTTGGTCTGCTACCAAGCTGTTTTCTTACCCCACTGTGGGATAGTATTCAAATAGGGTGCTGTTAATTCTTGTCCACTGTCTTTTCATCTGTTAACTGCTTGCATGCTATTCATCTGACATCATCTCCATTTACACCTCGTCTCCATCTTCTTCTACCTTCAGTATTCGGATTTGCATATCCACTAGTGAGTTACTTGTGCTTCACCCATGTGACAGCAATTGTCTGGTATTGCAGTCTTCAGCACAACCAGCAGGGTAACAAATGTACAGATCAATAATTTTGTGTTCTCCCCTGTCCCAGGGTAAGTGGGACTATAAAATGGTGTCACCACTGCATTTAAAGTTTATATAGAGAGATAATATATGTAAAGAGATTAACTAGTTGTAAATATTGCGTTACATGTTTTTTTTTTTTTTACTTGTCCTGAGTTACACCATGTAGTCCAGAGCTGTATTCGAATTCTGCTGGTAGCTATTAGAAACAGTCAACAATCTTGTTGACAGGCACATCTCTAACTGCTTAGCTGAACTCCTATAATGCAGAGGAAGAGTTATTTTTCCATTCATCGGAAGCTTGTAAATACCACACTTTGCAGAATGGGAATCCCTGGAGCAATATGTAGAGACATCAAGTCAATATGGAATGCTGGGAGATTTAAGCTCTGATGTCTAGAGAATTGTGACTGCAGATATGCACTGTAAAATAGTATTTAAAGGTTATTATAGGCTTTAAATAACCTCACTTCAACTCTAAAGGGAATTCAAAGCTACATTTCAATACACAAGTACATACACAAATTACATGAACGAATAACTATAGAGAGTCCACAAACAAAAAATGCCAATGCCACTTAATGCTCTGCCATGTAATGTAATAATAATGGATGAGCCTGGCACAGGGAGAATGACAAAGCAGAACTCTTTACCACCTCCTGTCATGACACCCCATCACCTCGTCACTATTCGCGCATGTGCTACCATGGAAACAATGTCGTTTATCAGTGTGGAAAAGGAGTAGGTGCAACTTACTACCTGAAGGAGAACCATCTCCCTGCACTGTGACCAGAGCCTTTTGGCCACATCATAAGCAAGAGAGGTCCCATAAGAGGGCAAAAACTTTCTTCAAGCGCTTTGCAGTGTCCAGGTCATCCAATATTGAAAGATATGTCCTTATGATGCATTCAGTGGACTTGATAATGGGGTGTAGAGAGGTTTTGTATCTTACTGGCAGGTTACTGCACATCTATAGAAGGTCTTTGAGCAGGCACCTTCTAAGGAAGTGGAATCTATGAGAAGTCTTCCTTCAAGCCCTAAATACAATCCTGATGGAATATAGCAGAGACCTAAAGGGATCGAATAGGTGATCTGTTCATTAAACTGCTTAAGAATTACAATTTATTTCTCTTACGCAACATCAAATGATGCCTGTGCCAATGCCAGTCTGATAAAACATTATGGAAAATTGTAGGATGCAGAAACTTTGTTTATGTACTAACAGTGCAGCTCTGTGAAGTGTGGAAGGACAAAGTCAAAATCCAAGCTCACATTTAATCTGAGCCCAGGGGTCAAAAAAACAAATGCAAACCCCACACAACTGACAACAGAGATCGTGTGAAATGTTAGATTTATTAACACTGGCACACCGTAGGATTAGTGCGCCAGTATAGCAAGAACCAGACTTATGAACAGGGAGTAAGCTTTGTCGATGAATCTAGCGTAGAGTAAAAGCAATGCCAGGGGACTCTGAATTCCTGCCCACATATGAATTTTCCAGAAAAAGTGCCCTCAGAGCTTCATAAATATGGTGTTAGGCCCAAACAGCAAAAAACACATAAAACATAAAAAGACAATAATAAATCTGCCCCAAAGATACTAAAATGCAATATATTTACTGGTCATTATCTATTTATTCCAGGAAACTTCATAGATTATATTTGTAGGTGCAGAATTATTCACGGAGGATAATCAAATTTATATATTTATATATCATTTTTATTATTATTTTTCCATGATTGACTTTTCTGTGTACTCCTCTATCTGAGAGGGACCTACTGTTCATTCTTATTTTTCTGATTTATATAGGACAGAACTACAGTGAAGACTGACGAACAGAGCAATAGAAGATAAGGACCAGGGGGAGAATGCAAGTACCTAAAACCACACATTTATATGCCATTAATCACGGACAGTCCCTTTAATCTAAATAATAAAACATTGCACTAGTTTACGTCTCATGACCGACAGTACACGGTCAGGTAATAGTCTGATCTTGCAAGGAAATGCGGTTTACCAAAAATCTAATAAAAATAAAAAAGATAGATTTTAGGTTTCAGCAACAAAAGCCCAAAAATTGCAAATATATATTTTTAATATAACGAAAAGCAGTGTGTTCCTGGGTTGTCAGGTCCATTGTAAGTTATTTATGTTCTCACAGGGAATTGATGGATTATCCGTTCATAAAACCCATACAGTACCAGAAAAACCTCTGAGCTGCCAAGTTGAAATATTTCCAAACTAACAGTATTATAAATCAGATAACTTTGTTTGAAAGAATCCAGATGTGCTATACTTACTCATTTCTGATGAATGCATACTTGTTAATAGTTTCAATGACGTCCTTGAACAGGATTTTGGAGGTCAAGGTGTATCCATGGTGGACTATGGGCTCTCCATCTGGTCCATCCCAGCAGTCAACTTAACGAATGGGGGAGGGGGGAGAATAAAAGTTTTTTGTAAAAAGTTCGCTTTAAAAGGAAGTATGTTTGTTTATTAGGGGAAAACATAGATGCAAGTATTCTGTAAAATGCTGGGCACAATGATTTGCTTGATTTAAGACAGATGACAAAAACTCACTACTGTTGAAAGGGGTTTTCTACTTTGGATTCTACCATTTGTTTAAAGGATCTCCCGACAATAAGCTGATCACAAGCTGTCCTGCTACTGGGATCCCCATCGAAGAGGTGAAATCTTTGGGGAGCCCAGCAGCAAGTGTTCAATTCCTAGCCAGCGCCACCACAGAGAAGAAGTAGTACTACACAGCTTTCATTGGAGGACCCAGCACGTCCATGCTGGGTCCTACAGAACGAGAGATGCTCTTTGTAGCCGCTCTTGTGCTGAATTAAAGAAAATAAATCAGCCCAGTAAAAGCACCTGTCAAATAGCTAGAAAACATGCTTGTCATTTATAATGTCTCTTTACGAGCACTCCCAGCCATTCACATTAGCCAAGAGAGATTCCTACGGCCCTGAACCCTAAACAGGAGGAGTATTGATCCTAAAGAGATGTATCCTCATCTTCTGGCCCTTTGATAGGCAACTCAGGGGCCATTTAGTGAACCAACTTGTTCTACTTCAATATGGCATCATTTAGAGTAAGTCGTTACTATTTATACATTCCCTTTAAATTTAGCATTTACATAGCGAACGCCTACTAGATAAATGGTGACAACTTTATACAAATACTTTATCCTTCAAACTTATATGCCAGACAGCTAAACTTTATTATCTAATTGAAGTTCTACACGAACATATGATAGGCCTGTAATAAAATCTATGAATTAGACTTACTATATACACAAAATAACCGCTTAAAGTGCAGCTAAAACGTTTGACAAACTTCTGACATGACATAGTGACGGCTCAATAGTTTGGATTGGTGGGGGTCCAAGCACTGAGACCCCCACCAATCGCTAGAACGAAGCAGCTGAAGCCCTCGTGTGAGCGCTCAGCCGCTTCGTGTCTGTTCGGCTTTTCCCGGTAATAAATGTATCGTTGTACGGACTCACTAGAAAGTCTATGAGCCTGTACTCCGATACATTTATTTCCGGAAAAGCCGAACAGACACGAATCGGCTGAGCGCGCACACAAGGGCTTCAGCTGCTTCGTTCTAGCGATTGGAGGGGGTCTCAGTGCTCGGACCCCCACCAATCCAAACTTCTGACCCGTCACTATGACACGTCAGAAGTTTGTCAAACGTTTAGCTACACTTTAACATAATTGCACTTTTCTAGCAAGAACAGAAAATTTGATTAACTCTATCCATAGCAGTAGATAAATAGTCTCATATTTGCAATGGTACAATGATCTTAACTGAGAGCGACGCAGCCACAATGCGAAGATCTGCTACACCAACATTTCCTAAGCTACAAAGACTATTATTTTTCTTAAGATTTGCTCTAAATGTAAATTATTTAAGACAACACCACTTTACTGCTTCAGTCTTTTAGCTCTTTCTTGGGAAAACCCAAGTTATATGATTTATACCTGGTTGAAAGGATTTAAAGCTCTGTTTGTAAAAATGTGATATCCGACCCCTATAATAAATATACTACAAAATTATGATGGACATCAACTTATTAAGGAAGTACATTTGTCAGAGCTGGGGGGGGGGGGGTCCATTCTGAGTTTTTCTATGCGGCCTTGTGATTTCTGTGTACTCCCCCTCCCCATTCATTTCATAAGATACTTATTACCTATAATTACTTGTCAAATATTCCTAAACTACCAAGATGGTGAATGGATGTGGTATGAGTTTTTGTTTTTTTTTTGTGATGTGCTATCACTGTCGTGTAACCGATAAAGCGCCCATTCAAAAATTTGATCAGCTCATTTCCTTACTGAACGATTAACACTTAAAGGACACCTGTCATTGAAAATGCAGTCTAATCCGCGGGCAGCATGTCATAGAGCAGGAGGAGCTGAGCAGAATGATCTATAGTATTGATGGGAGAAGATTCAGAATAACTTGTAAATTATTAATTTTAAAGCTCTGCTCATTCTGAGCTTAGGAGCCCAGGGGGCAGTCTCAATTGATGATTGACAGTCTTCCCATAGCTGTCAATCACTGAGTAGGACCGCCTACTGGACTCCTAAGATCAGAACGAGCAGAGGTTTAAATGAATAAAATTACAAATTCTACTGAATCTTTTACCCACAAAACCATATCTCAAACTGCTCAGCTCCTCCTGCCCTTGTATTGAAATGCATTTACAATGCGACAGGTTCCCTTTAATCGTTCGGTCAGGCAGTGAGCTTTGTTGTAATGTACATCCATGGGACAAATTATAGGGATTATAGAACTTTCGCAAATAGATGTCAAGGTTTAAAAGATGGTATCAGAAAAGCAGAAGACATGCATGAGACTGCCATAAGTTACCAGCAATTTTAATGTTCCTGCAGTTTCTTACCTTCTACACAGCGACATCCAGCCTGTAAAACCCATGCATACATGTCCACACGAGACTGAGACATTAACTGGTCACCCATCAGGTAGGTGTTATGAGATGATGCAATGAAATAGTTGCTGAGCGGCAAAGTCATTTCTTGATTCACTTGATAATGTACCGGATTGAAGATGTCTCCTGCCGGGCTGCGCATGTAGTTGGTAAAACCTGTTAGCAATGAATCACAACCATGGATATGGTTCAATATCTGTCAAAGACGATCTCAATTCCAAACTGATCCTCACAATGATTTATGCTTAAACTTTTCACGGATGACAAAGTGATAAATTCCCTTTAGAAATGCATTCCCTCCGATAACTTTATAACCTTGCTCTTCACCGGTCAATAACCTTGTCTTGTCACTTTGTACAACAATACAAGGGTTGTTATTCAGGAAAATGTCTTCACTGGGCCAATAAATTGTATATGCACATTTGTATGTAACACACGTCATGCACAAAGCTGGATACCCAATCATTGAGACATACAGTATACTACCCCGCAATTCAAAGGGCTTTGCCTATTCTTATTGGGATAAGGTTTGCTAAAAAAAACAAAAAACATATAATAAATATAAATGGGGAATTTATATTTATATATAAAAGCTGGATTCACACATGTTGTTTTTGATGCAATTTTTAAGCCAAAGCCAGGAGTGAATCCAAACGTATGAAAGGAAAGACTACTACTTCTTCTGGTTTTTTTTTTGTATCCACCCATGTGCTTGGTTAAAAAAAAAAACTGCACTAAAAATTAAAAGTGTGAATTCAGCGATTCTTTTTGCTTCTTGACAGCTAGAAAGGCGACATCCAGTAAAAGCGACTGAGCGCTATAGTGTAAGCCATACTAATATAAAAACATTTCTACGAGTACTGCCTGGCGGTATGATTACAACGATAACTATTGTTTTAAAAACTTTATGAAACATTAAAAAGTGTCTTGTCAGGAGTTTTGATCACTGGAGGTTTGGGTGCTGAGACAGGGTCGAGAAGCTTCTTTGGCTCTGAGCAGCTTTTTCTGCCTCTTCTCGGAGACTCTCTGAGTTGGCAAAACTTATCAGAGCCAAAGGGGCACAGAGCTCAGCCGAATACTTCTGCCACTGTGCCTGAGTGAAGAGCGGGGGTCAAAACTTTGGAACCCCCAATTCTGACGGTAAGCGAAGCAGGCTGGTGATCCTAATTTTTTCATAATTCTTCGAAGAGCGACTAACAATTGAGTTCTTGCGTTAAAATTCAATTGAAACAATGCGCATAAATTTTTTTTGAGCTTTTCAACATTTCAGAACTCTATTAAGCATTGTAAGGGAGGAAATTTTCCTAGACGAACGTTCAGTGTCTACTAAGAGCTTGTCCACACGTAACGGAATTGCTGCGTATTTTCTGTCCGGCAATGTGGATGGAAATACGCAGCGTAATACAGCAGCAGCAAAGCGAGTGTGATTTATCAAATGTCATCCACACATTGCAGAAAAATTTCCGCCCAGAAATTCACCTGCGGTGCGTAGTTTTATTTCCGCAGAATGTCAACTATTGCTGTGGAAAGTGGACCGGTTTCCTGCGTTTTTTCCGCATAGAAATCAGTGAGGAACAATTTTGCAGTAAACTACAATGTACTGTGTCATTTGGTGCGGAAACTCTGCAGAACTTCTTACAGGAGGTGCAAATGACATCACAGGAAGGAGAAATATCACCAGGAGACAGGGCTTGAAAAAAAAAATTCACCAAAAAAAACGCACCCAAAAATCTGCACTATTTTCTGCCGTAAAAAACGCATGAAATGGTGCAGATTTTCCACAGCGGATTGTCTGCTAGTTGATGCGTAAATTTTCCACAGCAAATCCATTACGTGTGGATAAGCCCTTCAAATTTCCAGAAAATCAGAACATAAATTCTGATTCCCCGCATAGGAGAAATTAAATTTAGCTGTATACATGTGGATAACACATAGATTAATTGAAACCCATTAAGTATAGGGGACCATATACATTTTATACAGTAGTATTATTCATTATATAATTTGTATCTTTTATTACTACGTCAAGGTTAAGATTTCATTCTACAAGATCACGTAGTTCAATCACTGGATGAGCTATTGTGACAGATTAACTCTTACTAATCACAGCATTACATTACAATACTTAGAAGTTTAAGATCTTTTTTTCTTGTAAGAACATTCAAAGGCTTTGAAATGGGAAATATCCCATATTATGAATAAATCTTTGATGATGACGAGAATTATCATTGTCATCATCATCAATTTTCAGACTATGTTTTGATGACGGATTAGTAATGGTTGTAGTGGATCACTATTATGGAGGCTGGAATAATGAATGCACTACAATATAATTTCGTAGCAATCTAGAAAATATATGTTAGGGGTTGGATATGGGTGCAATTACACTTGGAAGTTCAGTGGAGTTATAAGATCTTAATATCTGAAAGTGAATCTTCACCTTTTATCATGATTTTGTTTTTAGGTCAAAAATTCTGTGCCGATTAATTTCTTAATATATCTTTATAGCTTTTGGAGCTCTGTAGTGCTCCAAATCCCCTGCATAGACAGATTTAAAGATAACATGCTGGCTGACTGTATTCACCACTAGAGGGAGCTTAGAATGCTGGAGCTTTGGAGCTCTGTATCAGAAAAATGGAGCTCTGATTGCGATCAGAATTATTTTAAAAAGGTTATTCCCAACAAAAAAAAACCTGACTCAAAAACCTGAAAGAAAATTTGGAGGCAGACTTTTTCTGCTTCAATAAAAACTCTGGGACAAAATTTTCAGTGGGAAGACGGGGGACAAGCCGCCGCGCTAACAAAAAACAATACAGAGAAGAAGTGAAATGTCACTCCTTGTCACGGTTTCTGCTGCGTATTCGGCCACAAAAACAGCGTCTGATGACACAAGCAGATTATTCGCATTGAATGGGGATATAAAAGAGTTCAATAATGCAACAAAAAAGTTTATTTAATTATCCACATTATGTATCATAATTCTATTATCCCCAGACGAAGGCTTGTGCCGAAACGTATGTTGGGATTGGGGTCGTCCGGGTGACCACCATTATACGGGATAAGAAACAATGATGTAACTTTTTTTTCTGGCTCAGACTGTTGTGCTGTAATATATTGTTCGACTGCGCTATTGATTCCGTCAATAAAACTGAACCCTGTCAAAACGGTGACAAACGCAAATCTTTAGCAACGTTTCCGTCACCATTGAGATCAATGATGATGAAAACGGAAGCTTAGGTTTCCGTTTGACTTTCTGTTCAGTGCGACGGAACCACTCAACAGAAGGGCAACGGTGATGTGAACAGGTCCTTAGGCTGCGTTAACATCTGCGCTGTGCTTTCCGTTCTAGCGTATACGTCAGACGACCACAAGAATGGAAGTTAATGTTTACATTAAAAAAAAAACATTGATTTCAATGGGTTTTCTTTTTGCATCAGTTGTGCTCAGTCAGGCTCCGTTCTGTCAGGTATTCGTTTTTTTGACAGAAGAAATACTGTAGTCTACTGCGCTATTGTTTTCGTCAAAAATGACAGAAACCTGACGGAAGCGAGCTTTCAGGGTTTTTTTTTTAACATTGAAGTCAATGGATGACGGATACAAACCGATATGCCATCCGTTTATCAGTTATGCATTAAGTTTAATGGATCCGTTTCTTTTCTTCACATGCGCAGACTAAAAATTAAAGCAAGAAAGACGCAAAGATAAAAACGGATCTTTTAAAAACTGATGACAAACTGACAGAAACGGAAAGAAGAATCAAAATTTTTTTTGACGGATCCGGTAAACTGATCCGTCAAAGCCAAACATATTTTACCTTCCGTTGCATTCAGTCTGGTATCAGTCAGTCTGTCTGTTTTTTTTTTATTTCAACGGATCCGCTAGAACAGATGCCACAACGCAGATGTGAACGAAGCCTTAGATTGTGGTCTAATACCAAGATATATATCCATGCACTTGTCTTTTTGTTTCTAGCGTTTTTATTGAACGGGAATGATCTGCTTGCAAAAATCCAGCTGTAATCTGCCAAACCACAGAATAAAAACTAGTCGACTGCGCTATCGATTCCGTCACAAAAACGGAAACCTGCCGGAATGGTGACAAACGGAAACCATTAGCAATGTTTCCGTCACCATTGATATCAATGGTGATGCAAACAGAAGCTAAGGTTTCCGTTTGCCTTTCCGTTGACGGGTTCACCTGACGGAAACCCCTCAATGGAAAGCCAATGCGGATGTAAACAGGCCAGAAGTGTTGGGTCTATTTAGAAAAAAAACAAAGCAGGGTATACAAGGGTGGACATTCATTATAAGGCACAAGTATAAAAATAATTTAAAACAATCCAACAGTAATATGAAAGAAATGGAACATTATGTATTAGAGACTTTACACTTCCATTTAAATATATAGTTTATAGAGTGATTTGATGTAACAATTTCAGGATAAGGGAGCAGCGACATCAACACCGTCTGTATAAAAAGTCTGGTCTTTTAGGTTCCATTATTAGTTATGGCATAATTTATTTAGTTGGCATATACCCAACATAAAAGTATTCTATATAAGCCAATCTCTAGTATTTGCAGCATCTAAGGTACTGAATAGGGAGGAATCCTAACAGAAAAGCATGCTGGGAAACTAAATTACACCCCATCTGGTAACCTGCAGGTTGTCCCAGCCCATGCTATAACCAATGAGGTGCTTTTCCACACACATCCATTATTTACATACCATCAATCCCCAGGACTCCATCCTTTTTGTTTTCTGGACAAGGTTCGAATTTATCCACGATGTCCAGGCAGTATTCTTTTGTTACATTCATCATCTGCAGGACAAAAAGTAAAGAGATAAATCCAGAGTGGATAATCTGATTTCACAAGCCTGTACCATCAACCTCTATCAGACACAACAATCCAATTCCTAATGCTGGAGGGCTGGTAGTCGCCCAATAGGATTCCTCATATTGTCATTCAATGTCAAGTTCAATGGCAGTCAGCAGCCGTTACCACTCCTTGATAACGGCTGATCAGAGGGCGATAACGTGTAGAGCCTAGTCCTGCTCTTGGAGGTCATATGGTTTTGAAGGTATTAAGCCTGTGGGACATCAGTGTGAACACCACTCCAGCGCGATTGTCATAAAGGATCTTGTACAGAGGGATTAAGGAATTAATTTATCGTATTGAGCTAGTAATGCAAGACAGGTAATATTTTTGACAATTTAAATCACTAGCCATGACAAAAAGATAAAGATTAGGTTAAATAAATAGATCGATTAGGATAGATCGATATGAGATCAAATAAATAGATAAATCGCTAAATACATATGAGATAGATAGAGATGAGACATAAGTAGAAGTAAATAGACTGGCTACAGAATCATAACAACTTGGGGTATCTTTAGTAGTCGTAGATTTTCAATGTGGATTCTGCACCGAAATTACATGATAATGTACATTAAAACATGTATAGGGTTTTCAAAACCCCCTTCACTTGTAGTGAAAAAAATCCAGGCAGAGATTAGGACATGCTGCAAATTTTTACATCCACGGCATGCACATTTCGTTGCGCAAATGCCGCAGATTCTGACTTTGCAACAGGGGGGGGGGGGGGGGGCTGCAGGCATGTGTCCCAGGGTATGCGTCAGGGCTGGCAGCCAAGAGGGTGGGGGGAGGAGGGGGCAACAACCAACTTTGCCTTGACCAATGTGTTGAAATAGAGGGCTAGGGCACAACGGTAAAGGAAGGCCTAGCTATGCCTATACGATTACCAAGGACAGATATACATAGCCCCCCATTACATCTGACTAGATTTGCAACTTTCCCAATTTAGGATACTTTAAGCCGTTCTGGAGCTCAAACAGTTGCCTTAGCAAGTAAAATACTGTACAGGTTAAAAACCAGAAGCCGAGACGCGCTTGACTAAGTACAAATGTTACATTTCTAAATACGATTACTAAGTTTTGCTCTGGAATTTTATATAAATTCTTATTTTGATTCATTTTACATATTCAGTGTTTAGATGACATTCATTTGAAAACATTGGGAATCTACACATTAAATGAAAAAGAAATAGATTATATTTAACTGACAAACATGATATGCTCATCACCTAAGCCCTGAAAACTTCCAATTTAGATTACATGGCATCTGCAAACTTATTAGCCATGGGTCTATATTCCCAGAAACTCATTAAAATTCACTGATCGCATGTTGTTGCTGGGTATATGGTGAGGCAGTGTAATGATTTCCTATAAAGGTTGAGGACAGCTGTAAGTCTAGTACAAGAGTATTTGAACTAGCACAAATGAATTGGGCCCATGGAATGGATTAATGTTATGCAATTGTCTCTTTTATAAATGAAGATAAGAATTGAAGTGCCACTCTTGCTGACAGCAGATCATACAGAGCTATGGCCAATGAATAATACAGGCCCAACATCTGCACTTGTGGTCAACAAATGAGTCTTCACATTTCCAGTTCTTGTGTGTAAAATGAAGATCAAAATGTATCTTCAGTGCAGAGAGAGAAAAACAAAGAATGCTAAGGGCAAAGCACACTAACTTTTCATACAACTTGCATGCCTCCCAACCGTCCCGGATCCAGAGGTGCAGTCCTGGACTTTGGGCGCTGTCCCAGGAGGCCGTTGGCATGTTCCGGTTTCAACTGTATCTGTGTTCTGTGGATGCAGATACAGTTGAATACAACAGAGGAGCAGGGAGCCGTGAGCGCCTGACTACAATGGTGGAGCACCCTGTAGTAATGTCTACCTTCAGCAAGCCACACACACAGCAAAGACCGGATGAGGACTGCAGAGGAATCTCCTTCACGCATCAGGAGAACAAGGCTAGGTGAGCATTTGTCATTTTTTTAGGCGGCACTATGGGAGAATTATCCTGTGTGGAGAGGCGCTACGGGGCATTATACTGTATGTGGGGGCAATACGGGGTATTATACTGTGTCCTGGGGCAATATGAAGCATTATACTGTTTGTAGGGGTACTATACTGTGTGGGGGCACTATGGGTACAGGATACTGTGTGGAGGGCACTATGCGGCATTATACTGTGTGGTGTCAATAAGGGGGCCTCAATGTGAGGTGACACTAAGGAGGTATCATAACTGTGCGTGGACATAGAGGGCACGATGCCATACTAAGAGGGAACTATAAAAGTTTGAGGGCGCTATGGGGCCATGATACTATGAGGGGCACTTAGGAGGCATCACTGTGTGGGGACACTATTACTGCATACCATACAAAGAGGGTACTGTGAAAGTGTGTGGAGCCCAATAAAGAACTATTCATGTTTGTTACCAAAAGGAGGGAATGGTTACGGTGTGGGGGCACAAAGGGAATTGGTTTTGTATGGACAGGGATAGGGCGGGTTTAGAGGCGTGGCTTAATGTTTAGAAAATCTGCCACATGAGTTATCCCTCTTTACAATTGTCGAAAGTTGAGAGGTAAGCAACTTGTGCTTATCTAATATTATACCCGATATCCAGAAACTTTGCAACGTACTTTCCTCAAAATATTTTCTGCTTTCTCCTTGCAAAGTTTGTACGAAGTTACTGCCACTAGGTGTCTCCCTTCCTGTAATTGGCTGTTCACCTTAGGTTGTCATTCTAATTCCATCTCTAGCTACAGAGAAGAGGAGACGGAGTGCAGAAGAGTGCAGAAGAGTGCAGAGTGTGCAGAGTGTGCAGAGAGTGCAGAGAGTGTGCAGAGTGTGCAGTGAGTGCAGAGTGTGTCTCTGCAAACAGCCAGTTCATTCATGCTGGGGCACATGTAAGTTATCTTCTTAGTACTGCTCACTCATGTAACTGTTGCAGTAGCTGCTTGTGTCTCGTTCTGCTTGGTTGTAACTATTTTCCAATATCCATACATTTCTCTGACTTCATGTGCCTTTTGCGGCCTAATGTTTGCTGCAAGTATCACCCAAAAATAACTAAAAAGCTGCATGTAAGGGTCAATGCTGAGTTCTCACGTTGCACTAAAAAGGTTTTGTTTTTTTTGCTGTGAATTACAGCAAATCTGCGCCATTTTGCAGTGATTACACAAAAACGGCAAAAGCACACCATTTTACGTCGACTTACAGCAAAAACCCAATTTTTTGCGCAACATGTGAATCCAGCATTAACCCTTACATGCAGCTTTTTCGTTTTTATTGGGAGATACTTTCAGCAAACATTAGACAGCATAGGGCAAAGGGGACATGGAGCCACAGAAATGCAGGGATATTGGAAAATAGCTGGAACAAAGCAGACACCGACACAAGCAACTACTGCAAAGATTACATGAGAAAGCAGTACTAGGAAGAAGCTCGACTTTAAATACTCTATTATCCAGACGCGCTTACGCCCAGGTATCAGTGTCGTTATATACACCGACAAAACTAAAAGCACGCAAATTGTGCAACTGGCATCTGCACATTAACAAATTAGACCCCTGAAAACGAACCCTATATATATATATATATATATATATATGTGGAGCAGAAAAGCGTACGGTACGTTTAACACATGTTTGTGACAGCAGATCAGAGAATATACGGATGTAGCCGAGCTTATCTGGACTCAACTTGCTGAAGCGTGAGATCACACAACAAAAGCCATTGAAAAACTCAAGTTAAAGTTTCTTGTCACTGTGTATTTAATGCGTTAAAAGGCAAGATAAAGATGGCTACATCTGTATTTGAGATTGATAGAGAGCGTATGAATAGACTACTTGGAGGATAGCGGCACTCCCTATATCCTTTTCTATATTCTATAATCGTCCGGTTTAAGCCTGAATTATTACGGGGATAAAGAATATTTTAATCGTTCAATCAGGCAGTGAACCGCACCTTTCATCTGCATGCAAAATTTTGTCATTAATTTTGACAATATCATGAATATCCAAAAGCAAAACAAGACTGTGCCCGTATATTGCATCGGGGGAAAAAAACTGTTTCTAAATGATTCCCATCCCCAATATTATTATGCCAAGATTGACATGCTTCAAGTGATTTGATTAAAGAACACTCCCTGTAGCGATCTCCCAAATCTCAAACCCAATCATCTACAGTGTCATCTTTCTTGATTATTTTCCTCATGTTTCAACAAATTTCCCCGATGATGGATGCTTGTCAACTTTCCAGCTGATTACAGGAAATTACTACAAGGCATGTTTGTACTATATATTGGTGAATGGCAGCCTATTCCTGTCTAGACCTTTATATAGCAGCTTATCTATCCACAAGAGAATTTTTTTCTTAGTATGTCAGTACAGTTGGATTTGCCTCTTTTACATATTTCACTTTGCAATTTAACGATTTAAAAAGGGGAGGTCTGTCCAAATGCCTTATTGGTAAGGATCCCCCTGTACAAGCCAAAGCGAAGAGCCGCTTACATCATAGCGGCTCTCACTCTGGTGGACTTGAGCCATCTATGTATTATTGAAATTGCCGCCATGTAATACTACATTTCCCCTGTAGTGGCCACTGCAGGGGAAGTGCATTGTGGACTGCAACTTTTCCTGGTAAGATCAACTGTTTCGCAGGGATATGAGAAGACGGGAGCACGGCAATCAGCTGATCGCTGCAACGGCTTTCATCTTAAAAGTAGTTTGAGAGACAACCCCTTTAAGCAATTTAATGAACCCTTAATTGGAGAGGAAACGACAGTACCTCTGCACAACGCATGCTTCAAGTCATTTCAAGCCAAAGAAAACGGTTCATAAAAAAAACTAATTTTTTTTTGTCATTCCTGTAATTGGTGAAATCAATCTTTTCTTGTAAAGATCTGCATAGAAAAAGTTACATTTTGATGACATTTGTTAATTTCTAATAATTTAGGTTTGATAAAAATAATAAGATATAAAACATGTTATGCACTTACGAGTCAGCTTTACTTGATACCTTGATGTTTTAACTACCATGATACCATCACAAAAATAAACTGAGCCAAAACGAAATTTTATGTGTGAGTAATAACCTTACAAAGGCTGTGTCCCTACAGAGAGATTTCAATCAAGACATCTGAAAAGCTTTTTGTACCGCAGCTGTGATTAAAAAGAGGCATTTGCCAACTATAGCAGACACGCGAGTAATGTGAAGTGTTGCTGCAGTCAGGTTAACTATCCGACAAGTTCTCTCTCTACAGTAATCACTTTTGCAGAGGTAATTGGATTTCCTTAAAGTCTCCATTACAGCATGACAGGCACTAGACTGCCCCCTAGGAGGGACAGAAAACAAAAAGATATGAACTCCCCAATTCCATTTTTATCTTCAGTGAATCATATAGAAAGTACATCACTGTTATTAGCAAGAGAAAATGTGATCGGCTCCTGTCATATTACTGGAACTTTTACCTATGGTAGAGAGATACGGCTGGTGGCAGTGCTAATTGTGGCTTTCCACCTACTTTTTGCAGATTTACCGGCCAATGTAAAGCTTATCTTTAGAGTCAGGACATTTCTTCACAAGGTTAGGGGTTTATAAAAACGACAAAGCATCAAGCTAATTTTGTCTGGTGGCACATAATTGGCGATACATGGATCAACCCTCACTGTTGGGTGAGAATCTTTTTACCACCTGTGATCTACATGCTGATCTCTAAGAAGTGCTAAGCGTTCCCATTTGACACTTTACAGCTATAAACCTCAGACCGTCCAGTCTCACCGCCAGTAAATTTGGAAAGAGACCATATTAGTAGAATTTTAATATTTTTTTTTTGGGGTCTGCTGGAACCTATTAAGGTCTTTTTTGAGAAGGCCATGAACCAGTATATAAGTCATTACTGGGCAGAAAATGTGGCACATCTCCTACACTTTAGTACTACCCTATCTTCCTGATCGGATTTGTGACAGGTCTAAAAATAGTAGAGGTTTAGTGGAATTTCAAAGCTTACTTTAGGACATTGTTCCCAAACGATTCACTCGGGGCCCACATGTAGCTCGCAGGTCCTATACAGGAGTATCACAAGCTATTGGCACTGAAGATAATATTATGGACTAGTTCCATCATGCATGTCACATTACTACTAGAACTTGGTACCAGGTTCAAAACCCTAGATCACTAGCAATTAACACTATGGTAAGAAATATATCACTTGGTCTTATGCTTATTAGACTTTTTTCAACTTGAAATATTTAGAGTGGCTCAATACCATTTGCCATATTCAAAAGTGGTTCGCAAGCAACAAAAGTTTGGGAGCCTCTGCCTTAGGGCATCAGTAATAATAATCAGGTCTATTCCTGGGAGATGTCATCAGAGGAAAACCTGCTGAGGAGTCTCTTGATCTGGGCAGAACAGATTCCGGCTTAAGCATCATTAACCCCTTAATGACGGAGGATAGTTTGGGCCTTAAGGCTCAGAGCCCATTTTTCAAATCTGACATGTCACTTTATGTGGTAATAACTCTGGAATACTTTTACCTATCCAAGCGATTCTGAGACTGTTATCTTGTGACACATTGGGCTTTATGTTAGTGGTAAAATTTGGTCTATATATTCAGTGTTTGTGTGAAAAATAGCAACATTTTGAGAAAATTTGGAAAAATTAGCATTTTTCTGAATTTAAATGTATCTGCTTGTAAGACAGATAGTAATACCACACAAAATAGTGACTAGTTCACATTTCCCATATGTCTACTTTATGTTGGCATCATTTTTTGAACATTCTTTTATTTTTCCAGGATGTTACAAGGCTTAGAACATTTTCTCATATTTTGAAGAAAATGTCAAAAGTAGTCTTTTTTTTTTTTTTAAGGTACCAGTTCAGTTCTGAAGTGGCTTTGAGGGCCTTATATATTAGAAACCCCCATAAAAATCACCCCATTTTAAAAACGAAACCCCTCAAAGTATTCAAAAAACAGCATTTAGAATTTATTTTTTTACCCTTTAGGCGTTTCACAGGAATTTAAAGCCAAGTAGAGGTGAAATGTACAAATTTCCTTTTTTTATGCAGAAAATCTTTTTCATTTAATTATTTCTGTAACACAAAAGGTTTTACCAGAGAAACGCAACTCAATATTTATTGCCCAGATTCTGCAGTTTTTAGAAATATCCCACATGTGGCCCTAGCGTGCTACTGGACTGAAGCACCGGCCTCAGAAGCAAAGGAGCACCTAGTGGATTTTGGAGCCTCCTTATTATTAGATTATATTATAGGCACCATGTCAGGTTTGAAGGGCTATTGCAATGCCAAAACAGTGGAATTCCCCCAAAAGTGACCCCATTTGGCAAACTACACCCCTCAAGGAATTTATCGAGGAGTATATTTGGACCCCACAGGTTTTTGTGCTGCATTTCGTGGAATTAGGCTGTGAAATTGAAAATCACATTTTTCCAATGAACCGTGCAAATTTGCAATTTTTACAAGGAATAAAGGAGAAATAGCACCCCAACATTTGAAAAGCAATTTCTCCTGATTACGGCAATGCCCCACATGTGGTCATAAACTGCCAGTTGGACAAACATCAGGGCTCAAAATGGCAGGAGCGCTATTTGGCATGTGGATTTTGCTGGAATGGCTTCTGGGCGCCATGTCACATTTGCAGAGCATCTTAGGTACCAGTACAGGGGAAACAACTTAAAAGTGAGCCCATTTTGGAAACTAGACCCCTTGAGGAATTCTCAACAAAAATGTATCCTAAGCGTACATCATACCATCAGATATAACTATCAGTTATCAGAATTCCTAAAAATATACCTGATGCGCAAATAACATCAATACACAACGAAATAACAAATATAAATCTTTATTATCCCTTTAGGGAAAAATTACCCAAAAATTACAAACATTTAAAACACAGATGGTTGAAAACACCCCGGATTGGAATGTCCACCATAATCCATAATAACCACCATGTGATAATGCAGTAGTGTAGTAATACAGAGTATCGCCTGATGATCAGGAGTCTAGAATTTGATCAACTAGCTATGGCATAAGTTTTTACATGACACATATGTAGAGTGTCGTGTGTAAGTATATAAATCACATCAATATCTATAATGGTTTTTTATTTACCTGGGGTGGACATGATGACAACTATCCGATCCGAGGACCACCTCGACGCGCGTTTCGCTTCCTTCGTCAGGAAGGCAGAGGGCCCTGATTGCAATTCTAATACACTGCACTACATGCATAGTGCAGTGTATTAGAGCAGTCAGATACTCACTGACAGCAAGCATAGTGGGTCCTAGTTTGTCTGGACCCACTAGGCTTCCGTAGATGGCATAGCCGGAGGCTATTTTAGGCCTCCGGTTGCCATAGTAACCATAGTAACCATCAGCGACCGCAATAATGTTGTGGGACGTCGATGGTGTTTTAACCCTTAAGAAGCCGCGATCGCTATTGAACGCGGCTTCTAAGGTGTTAATCAGCTAGGACCACCGCGATCGGTCCCTGCTAAAGGAGCTGCGGCAACTACTGTACTGCTGTAGTTGTCACAGCTCCTGTATGTGCCGAGACGTACTCTTTCTCCCGTGACGTACTATTCCGTCACCGTGCGCGAACGATGCGATGACGGAATAGTACGTCAAGGTGCGGGAAGGGGTTAAGTTAAGAAGTCCACTTACTTTTAATTCAACTACTGATGAGGCTATAAGATTCAGTTAGCACTTGTTATGTCCAGCATAGAAGTAAAATAAGTTCAGCAGGCATAAAGAAAATATCTGGCAAAAAGTCTTAATAAAAAGGCAAAGAAAGTAGGTCAAGGACCCTTTGACCCGGGTCC
Organism: Rhinoderma darwinii; assembly: GCF_050947455.1. Lineage (NCBI taxonomy): Eukaryota > Metazoa > Chordata > Amphibia > Anura > Rhinodermatidae > Rhinoderma > Rhinoderma darwinii. The sequence goes on along the minus strand of NC_134696.1, from coordinate 30,379,766 downwards.
TCTCACTGGAGTATGAAACAAATTTAGGCAGTTGTCCTATATACGGATACAAAAATATTATAATATTTCCTTTTCTGTTCTACAAAACGTAAAGTTCCTATGCTACAATTGCTACCGTGAAACGTCAACTTCAATCAAATAAAACTCTGGAAAATGACGGATGTAGCACTTTATACGGAGAAAGGAAAAACGCAATTACAGTTCTCCACAAAAATGTAACCGGCTCTATGATGGAACACATTACTTGGCCATGTAATTAACTTAATTTTTTTATGTATTTATCAGAAATATTCTCTGCTGACTGCAAAAAATGGATGTTTGGCGACTTATTGTGGTGACTTATTCAGGGTATCACAAGGTACTGACATATGGTTGGCACTAATCTGTAGTCAGTGGAGCACCCAATTGCAGTGAATAAAGTCCAGCAATCCACTCAAATACATATATAAAAATGATGTGCAATGGGGCTACACACTGAACAGTCCGGATAAAAATTGTGGTAGATGAAGTGTCAGAACACACTTGGTGTTTCTACTGCAGGGTCTCCCAGCCTGCACAAAGTGGTTCTGCAAAGGATAAAAGCAGACAAACATCTACACGTTACCTGCCAAGCCTCTCCTGCCCGGCCCTGCGTTTCGCCTTGTCCAGCTTTTTCTAGGGCGTGTAACGTGGAGATTTTATATATTTATGAGCGCTTTTTATTCTGTCACTTTGTGAGTATATGAAATAAAGTATCAAAAGATTTTATCCAACGCTGCAGTCTGCGCTATATTTGTCTGCTTTTATCCTTTGCAAAACCACTTTATGTGAAGGCTGGGAGACCCGGCAGTAGAAACACCAAGTGTGTTCTGACACTTCATCTACCACATCTCACCTTCTTGATATTGGGGAAGGTGAGGAACTGTTCCTGGAGTCAGTGTGTTGAATTTTTATCCAGATTATTCAGGGTATTCTAATGATTACCGAATGTTCTAGTAAGAAAACATGAAAATTATGGATAACTTAAAGGTATTGTTACTTCGATATAATAAGATGTGTAAAATAACGCGTCTTAAAACATATTATGGTCTATAGAAAAGAATCAACTGTAAGAAACTGATGCTTAGTTATATATAGACCATTGGTGCGCTATTCTGTACCCTAAACCACTTGACGTCTACAGGACTAGAAGCTCATTTTTTGAATGAGTGATAACTATTATCCAAAACAGTCAAGTAGATTGGATCTGAACATCATACATTTCTAAATCCTGGTTGTACAATACTTTTTATCAGGAGCTACCTATTTTAAAGGAATTCTGATCCATAACAAGAACACTTGTCCCCCGGCTAAGTGAAATACCAATATGAATGGATTCCAAATAGTTGATGATTGACAATTAAGGCTTATTTTGGTTATTGCTTCAATTCATGTAAAATATGAAAATGATCAAGCTTTGCAAATGGTTTTGATTGAAAATCTCCCATGCAGACAGACATACTGTGTGTCCATGGTTACAGACTACAAACAAACACTGTGTAGTCTGATCCTGCAGACATACTTCCTTCTATTTGTCCCCTACTTCTTGCTAACAAACATTCGAAAGGTTAGCATGAAGTAGGATACAGATGGAGGGAATTATAACTGTAGAGTTATAGACTGGAGACACAAAGTAGGTAAATGCCAGCCAGCTTCATGGGTATAACACATAGGTCTGCATAGGAGCAGTAGAAACAAAATGTTAGGTGACTTTTAAATCAAGACAATTTTTTTACTTCGATACATTTGAGCACTAAGGGTGTGATTGATTTCCTACCACACAGACAAGTTGAGCAATTCAGAAAGTAGACATCCCATGGTACTCCTGTTTAATAATATTAGGGGTAAGAGATGGCTGAACCCTGTCGTATTGTAAAATTATCATACGCTCTGCACATTTGTATAGGAGTATTTCATTTAAGTTGTTTAAAAATAGACAAATCTAAATGACTTACCTTTTGTTCAACTTCTAGGAATCTTTTAAGGTCATCTGCATCTAGGTGGTCCTTGTGGTTGCTGTATGTGATCATCAGTAGGTAAAGATCCCTTCTTGTTGACATCATTTTGTAGAACGCACAGAACTCGTCAAAGCCAAGCGTCCCCTGGTTATCATCAGTATCGGCTTCCTAGGAAAATTGAGATAAATGAAGATTGTAAACCAGCCAGGAGACCAAATCTATTCTTCGGCTATAGAGACAGGCTCATGTCAAATCTGGGCAAAATTAGATCTGTCCACCGGACAAAACTGTCGACAGTAAGATTGGCTTGACTGTAAAAGCAAATACTATTCAGTCTAATAATAATCCAACATCAGGACCGGTCACTGTTCCTAACCTCACTAATTGTATTAAATATTACAAAACTATCACATCGAATCCAGAAAAACCAGACGAAAGCCTGACAGCAAAGGATATCTTAGAGCACGTCCATAAGATATGGAAAAACACGCGAAAAATAGACTGCAGATTTTTCCGTGAAATCTGCAGCAAAATCTGTATGTGTAACATGCAGATTTTGCTGCAGATTTCAACCCTCTCATTAAAAGGAGTGAATTACACAGTGAAAATCCACCACATAAATGGACATGCTGCAGATTTTAAAATCCGCACCAAAGGTTCGTTTCTACAGCGTGGATGAGATTTATACAAATCTCATCTACTTTAATCTAGTTTAGTCTATAAAAAATGGATTTGTACATCAGACCTGTGTGGTACCATCAAAATTCGGTAAACTAGAATATGCAAAAATGAAGTACTGTTAAAGGGGTTGTCTGATAAAGACAAACCCTGTCCATGTGCCCTATTATTAGGGCAGATAGATGCCATAGAGGGGGGTCACACAGCTTATGTTGCCTGGGGAAGCCACGGCCGCCCAATTATTCCAGGAGAAGACACGGCCAGCCTGTATTACATGGATGGCTCTAGTCTGCCAGAACAACTCTCCGTTCAGGCTTATAGAGGGGGTTGGTCTTGAGCGAGGAACCCCCCTCTATGAGGTCTATATGCAGGACCCGGGGTGATCAGCTAATCATCTTTGCGGCCGCATTTTAAAAGGGATGGTCTCTGATGAGACAATCCCTTTAATGAAGTATCCACATCAATTATACATAACTTATACATAGCACATAAGGGCAAGTTCACACACAGCAGTTCTCTTAAAGTATTTTTGCAAATCTAGGGGAGAATACTTGTGTAACACGACATGTGATGGTGACATGCCACAATGCTCTTTTTCCTTACAGCTTTTATTTATTTCTGAGGCCGTAGCTGCATGGTCTACTGGGACCTTGAGGTACTCGGACAACCGGTACTTGGTTTATTGTACGGTCTTTGACTGCTGCTCTGTCTCTCCCACATGCTTAACACTGCAGTTCCTCTTTAATTAGATCAATTGCTGTGTATTAGTAAAAGCCCACTACAAGTTTACCAGAAAGTTGCAGCACGGAGAGCAGATGAACTAAAAGTAAATAAATGGCCAAAAAGAAAGGACAATCCGGTAACTGCCACTCATATACGGAGGCACATGGGGCTCAATAAGGGTCGATTCTTGAGCATATACAAGTCGATTGTTTTAAGTATAATCTGTAGCGTGTCCATGGTCTTATATTGCTATAATACAGATTTCTTGCTGGCCAACATATGATCGGGTTCCAGACCACTAAACGCTATAGGTTTTTTCCTTGCTTTAACATTTTTGACACTAGTTTGGCAGAAGAACACAGGAATATGAAGCAGCCTTTTGAAAAGTCTTCCAATAAAAGTGGCTGTGAGAATACGCTAGCTGCCAGGATTTCATTTATGTGCCAATTTATGAACGCTTGAGCCAAATTAACCAGTAAACCGCAAGCCGCTATAAGAAATGAAACGAGCATGCTGGCAGGAGCTGTGCCCAGGCTCAGTAATGATGTGGAGATGGTTTTGGACAATAAGCCGGCACATCGATTCATTAATAGGTGTTTACTATAATTGGATGCTCCTAATTTCTGAAGTAAAGTACAAGGCTCTTGGTTAAATGAGACATGGAAACATTAGACGCTGGCACAGCGCTGATGAGCCAAATGTAGCGGAGTTCCTTTTCTTAGAAAACATTTATTTTAATGTGCGGTTAATAATTTAAAAAAAACAAACCTGTATATTTACATACCATTTACTTTTCATGCAAACTAACTTTGTTTATTCTAAAAACATGGCTGCTTTCTTCCAAAAACAGCACCACACATGTCCATAGGTTGCATATGGTATTGCAGCTTAGCTCCATAGGAGTGTGTAGGGCCTAATTACACGTACTGTGGACAGGAGTAGCACCATTTTGGAAAAAAAAAATGATGCTACGTTTTTATTATCTGTACTACCCCTTTAAGTAACGCTCCATAGCTCTGCTTAGTATCAGATATAAATCTATGTATCTATTACTGTAAAATCCTAAAAGTTCTAAACCGCGTCCTCCACTGCGATGTACACCGGATGTTATATGTGTAATACATGCCTGCAGGCAGATGCATTATTATACCACAAACGCTCCTTGCGGGGTGATGAAATGCAGGATTATTCCATTATACAAAGTATTCACATGATGAACATTCAATGTATTCTAGTTAATAAATGACTTCCAATGCCAGTGATGTTTCCTGCTCCACTATATTCAGCCAGCAGGTGTTCTAGCATTAGATGCAGAAAACGTTTATGATATGGAGGGTTTTGTCACGGAAATATTGGATCCAGACTGGGCTGCATAATTATTAACAGACACTTATACAATTTTACCCAACACTGGCCCAGATTTAATAAGTATAATGGGAGCATACTGATGTGCCATATCACTGTGGGCGGTATATGAACAGTATGTGACAGGGTCTGTGGTGTCGAATATGTATGTAGGTGGTAATCAGACTCACAGTAGGTTTATATATGCAGCTTACAATTGCTCCATTGACTCTAGGAAGATTATTTTCTTAAAGGGGTATCTCCAATTTAAGAAGGGACAGCATATTGCTAGGCAGACCTTCCAGCCCTTCAACAGTTTTGAAATGTGAAGGCTTAGCACTTAACGCCGTTGCCCCTTCATTTTGAGTTTCCCGGTAGTCGGACCTTCCCCCGATCACGAAGGGATGGCATATCCTTGCAATATGCCATCACTTCTGATAGTGGGAAAACACACACTAAAGACTGTATGATCCTGTTTAAGACCCTCTTTTAATCTTTTATTAAAGTACAGATGTAGCAGAGCATAACTTGTCGTCATGTAATCTTCTACTTTGTGAATTGTGATAATTCAGTAACTTTATAATGACGTGTTCCAAATTACAAATTCAGTTTTCCTACATTTACAAATTTAGCTCTGCTACATCTGTCGGGTCAATTGTTTTCACAGCGCTGAACGTAGAATACTCTAAGGGGTTTAACACAGCCTAATTATCACATAGATTGAATACAGTCGTAGCAAACCCTCATCTGGGTGAAGCATCATGCCTGTATTGGTAAACAAATATTCCCATTCACTGACATCAAACAGTGATCTTTAGAATTGTGAGAAATAATAAAAAAAAAGTATGTAAGTTGCAGTACCTTTCATTGAACAGTGATTAACCCCTTCCCGCAAAAGGATGTACCATTAAGTCCTCATTGTAGTGATCTCCGCGCAATAGGACATAATAGTACATCCAGTGGATGGCATGGGCACAAGAGCTCTGCCCAAGCCATTAGCAGCAGATGCCAACTTTAATATACAGCCAACATCCCACGGAGTTATCTCAGGTCCTGGCCTAACCCCCTTAGATGCCACAATAAATAGCGACAGCGGCATCTAAGCCCTTATTCACACGACAGGGCTTCCCGGCCGGGTGACGGCCGTTCATAAATCGTCCGTCACCCGGCTGCATTAGGAACACAACAGATTTTTTGACGGCCCGGGAAACCTGGGCGTCAAAAAAATGGGACATGCCCAATTTTCAGCCGTTTACCCGGCCGCCCGGCTCCCATAGAAGTCTATGGGGCCGGGTAATACACGGCCATCACCGGAATGTGTCCCGAGTGATGGCCATGTATTGCGTCGCTCGAGCTCTCTCTCCTCCTCCTCCTCCTCACAGTGCATGTGAGGAGGAGGAGGAGGGTCTTTTTTTGCTCCCAGCCGGGGATTGGGGATTCCGCTACAGGAGAAGTGAGTGACTACACGGTCCATATATGGACACAGCGACGTCACTCACTTCTGAAGCGGAATCGCCGACCCCGTGGCCGGGGATTCCTCTCCAGGGGAAGTGAGTGACTACACTGTCCATATATGGACACAGCGACGTCACTCACTTCTGAAGCGGAATCCCCGACCCCGTGGCAGGGAATTCCGCTACAGGAGGAGTGACTACACAGTCCATATATGGACACAGTGACATCACTCAGTTCAGAAGCGGAATCCCCGACCCCGTGGCAGGGAATTACGCTACAGGAGAAGTGAGTGACTACACAGTCCATATATGGACACAGTGACGTCACTCACTTCAGAAGCGGAGTCCCCGACCCTGTGGCCGGGGATTCCTCTCCAGGAGAAGTCACTGACTAAACTGTCCATATATGGACATTCAAGTCAGTGACTTCTCATGGAAGGGGGGGGGGGGGATGGGTGCAACCTACAGGGGACTGGCTGGCATCACCTGCAGGGGGCTGGCTGGCATCACCTGCAGGGGGCTGGCTGGCATCACCTGCAGGGGGCTGGCTGGCATCACCTGCAGGGGGCTGGCTGGCATCACCTGCAGGGGGCTGGCTGGCATCACCTGCAGGGGGCTGGCTGGCATCACCTGCAGGGGGCTGGGTGGCATCACCTGCAGGGGGCTGGGTGGCATTACCTGTAGAGGGCTGGGTGGCAAAGGACAGGGAAAAAAAACGGCTGCAAAACGGGTCAAAATCGGCCGTTAAAAACGGCATGGCCCGGAACGGATGCAAAATGGATGCAAACCGGCCGGGAAAAATGGCCCAAAACGGCCGATTTTATCGGCCGACACTCGGACCCTGTCGAGTGAATGAGGCGTAAGGAGTTTAACAAAATAAAACAATAATAATTATAAGTACCCCAAAATGGTGCCATCAAAAAAGACAACCTGCCTGCCAAAAACAAGCCTCCACACGGGAATGCTAATAGAAAAATCAAAAAGTTATAGGTCTCAAAATGTGGTGCCACAAAAATTATTTTGTTTCTATAAAACTTTAATTCAGCAAAAGTACTATTACATGAAATCATTTGTAAATTTTGCATCGCCGTAATCGTACCAACCCATAGAATAAAATTAACATATTATTTATACAGCATCCCGGAAAAAATAAGGGCAGAATAGCAGGTTTTTTCTCCATTTCCCCAAAAATGTACCACAAAATGTTGGCAATAAAAACTACAACTCATCCCATAAAAAAACAAGCCATCACACAGCTTTTATTGATGGCATATATATATATATATATATATATATATATATATATATATATATATATATATATAAAGTTATGGCTCCAGGAAGAACTTAACTATTACTTGTAAAACCTCGTAAATCAAAACAATTTTTCAATTGGAATTATTTGTAAAGATTGCTTTTGTGTCTAGACATTGCTGTTGCATACTTGTTATGGCGCCCCTCGTGTTCTTTTTAATCCCTCTTGTGCTGGAGATTTTTCGCAGCGTATCTGCACGGGTTACGTGTGGATTTTATCCCTTCCACATTGAAAACGCTGAAATCCACACTGCACACCCACAACAGAATGAGCACGATGCAGATATTTGAAAATCCGCAGCAGGCTCTGATTTCCGTCCGGAAAATGTGCCTCAGCGTGTGGATAAGAATTATCAAAATCTCATCCATAGGGCTGGGAATCTAATCCACTGCAGATTTTCAACACAGAAAATCTGCAGCATTTCCGTCCCGTGTGAATACAGCCTTAGAACGTCCACCTAATGTGTTCAGTGCTGGGGAGATAAAGCTGCTTATGGTGCCCAGATTCTTACCGGCTAGCCTGTACAATAGCAGGAGTCATTCTGCTGCCCAAGTACATGAGGATCCGGCCACTAGGGCTGAGCATGTGTGACCACTGGCACTGGACCTATTAAAAGTGAGTCTGTCAGCAGTTTTGTGCCCTCAAACCTGCTGATGGCGCTACCTATAGGACGGGGAGAGAAGAGTGACTAAACCTGTGGTGTTGGTCAAGCAATTTGCATGACCAATAAATCGTTTTAATGTCCTCGGCGCCATCATTAGTGATGGCTCCAGCGTCCAATCAGGACACCACTAAAACCGTCACGCCGTGCAAAGTGGGCACTTGTGACGCTGCGCCGGAGACATTAAAACGTAGACAGCACAGGTATAGATACGCTGCTCTACCCGTCCTGCATAAAGCGCTGTCAGCAGTTTTGAGGTCTCAGAATTGCGGACAGATTCCCTTTCAGTGAATGTTCTGAAAGGCAATCAAAATATCTCCAGGGGGCGCCATAACAAGTACATAACAGCAATATCTAGACGCAAAAGTGTTTTTTTTGTTTAAATGATTCCAATTGAAAAACTGTTCTGGATTTCTAGAAAGAACAGAGAAATGTAATATTTAATTGTGGGACAACCCCTTAAGCACACAATTTAGAGTTAGTGCTCAGACGAGCATTGTTTCGTACGCTATTACACTGTTTTCCTGCAAGTACTTAAAGCCCCGGGTTTCTGTAGAGAACAACAAAACGCAATGAGAGCACTGACCCTTACCACATGGGAGGAAATATCCTTAGGAGATGCCACAAGCATTGTCCAATCACTATCTGTCAGCATCAGAGTGACTGGCAACGGACGGATGATAGACCCAGCAGAACAAAGGATTGGGGAAGTGAAAATCTCTTGGGTTAGCTTTTCATTTTTGTATTGACTTTAGTCGTGTAAAGAGACCAGTTTTTGACCCTTAAACATTATAAAAACTGCACAAAGCTTGTGTAGCAGAGCACAGGCCGTCAGGTGCAGCAGAGCACAGGCCGTCAGGTGCAGCAGAGCACAGGCCGTCAGGTGCAGCAGAGCACAGGCCGTCAGGTGCAGCAGAGCACAGGCCGTCAGGTGCAGCAGAGCACAGGCCGTCAGGTGCAGCAGAGCACAGGCCGTCAGGTGCAGCAGAGCACAGGCCGTCAGGTGCAGCAGAGCACAGGCCGTCAGGTGCAGCAGAGCACAGGCCGTCAGGTGCAGCAGAGCACAGGCCGTCAGGTGCAGCAGAGCACAGGCCGTCAGGTGCAGCAGAGCACAGGCCGTCAGGTGCAGCAGAGCACAGGCCGTCAGGTGCAGCAGAGCACAGGCCGTCAGGTGCAGCAGAGCACAGGCCGTCAGGTGCAGCAGAGCACAGGCCGTCAGGTGCAGCAGAGCACAGGCCGTCAGGTGCAGCAGAGCACAGGCCGTCAGGTGCAGCAGAGCACAGGCCGTCAGGTGCAGCAGAGCACAGGCCGTCAGGTGCAGCAGAGAACAGGCCGTCAGGTGCAGCAGAGAACAGGCCGTCAGGTGCAGCAGAGAACAGGCCGTCAGGTGCAGCAGAGAACAGGCCGTCAGGTGCAGCAGAGAACAGGCCGTCAGGTGCAGCAGAGAACAGGCCGTCAGGTGCAGCAGAGAACAGGCCGTCAGGTGCAGCAGAGTACAGGCCGTCAGGTGCAGCAGAGTACAGGCCGTCAGGTGCAGCAGAGAACAGGCCGTCAGGTGCAGCAGAGAACAGGCCGTCAGGTGCAGCAGAGAACAGGCCGTCAGGTGCAGCAGAGAACAGGCTTTGTGGTATCTTGTAGTTTTCAGCACCATGGACAGAGACTGCACAGGCAGATAATAGGAGTGTAAGGGTATGTGCACACACACTAATTACGTCCGTAATTGACGGACGTATTTCGGCCGCAAGTCCCGGACCGAACACAGTGCAGGGAGCCGGGCTCCTAGCATCTACTTATGTACGATGCTAGGAGTCCCTGCCTCTCTGCAGGACAACTGTCCCGTACTGTAATCATGTTTTCAGTACGTGACAGTGGTCCTGCAGCGAGGCAGGGACTCCTAGCATCGTACATAAGTATGATGCTAGGAGCCCGGCTCCCTGCACTGTGTTATCTGTATAACATCTGTCGATAGCACCTCTAGATGTAGCAGAGCTGAATTTGTAACTTTAACGCAAGTGATGGCAGGATATATGGATTGCTTGCTGTTCGATGGTGGTTCAAGTGCAGAGAACCCTACTGATTGCAAGAATGAAGGGGCCGTGGCGAACTATGAAGCATCACGGCTCCTAAAATTTTCCCCTGTACAGCGTCTCGCTGGACGTACTGCAACACAGGCCTATTCACTTGTTGCAGTTCTATGCACGGCACCTGGACAGAAGTGGCGTTGGGCAGAGAAAATGCCAAAAGGGCCTTGAACACTTCATTTACACGATCGGTGTGGTTCTTATATTCCCCCGTCAGCAAGACATGAATATTCTAGCAATAGGCCATCTATTGCTATGGTTGGAATTCCCATTTAACAGTATCCATTGTGCACGGAGTTCAGATACTACATTAGGTTTACCTACAGACCTATGTAACATGCTGCAATATCACCAGTTCAGCCAAATTACAAAAACTTAACCCGGATACATCTGTATTACTTTATTGAATTTCCTGAGGAAAAGCACATACTCTAGTCTTATGCTACTTTATCAATAAATCAAAATAACATTACAAATATACATAAAGACAATAGCAATCTTCTAAGCTCCAAATTAATGGTAATAGGAATTTCACCACGATAAGAGAGAGATTTTCTTTGACCTTCAAATGTCTTGCAATGAAAAATATCAGTCTTCAATCACCCCTTATCTAGCTCCATAGAATACGTACGGTCTGTTTTCACACTTTGATGTCAGATTCAGGTTCAACGCCTATGGTAATGTATGTCCCAGTCGTGGGGCCTGAAAGGAAGTTCTTCAAAGTCACAAATAGCCCCTGGGTTTTCAGTGCGCGACACCATGTGGTTATAAAAAAAAAAAAGTAACAACCCATAGAAACAATGGATATTTTTAATTTTATCTCTTTAGAAAGCAATTTTTTTTGTCTTTACGACTATGTATATTACAAACAGTAAAACCCCCCTCCCCCATACCACGTAAAACACTATAGTACAATGCTCGATATGAATCTTCTCTGATAAGACATGGGAAGAGAACTCGTGTGCGCTCATGACCTGCCAACTTTTCTCATCCACCAGCAAACTACAAAGCCTTTAAGCCGAGAGAAAAGTTATTTTTTTCTATACGTCTGTGACACAGGTTCACGTACAGAAAAATTCCTCATTCTCATTATTTTTAACCAGACAGTGCATGTCTTTTCATTGAGAACTGCTCCTAAAACATAGACTCCAGCAGAGTACCTCCTGATCCTCTTTATCTGACAAGCAGGAAAGATCAGACAACAGCAAGCTTGTCAATCACATGGAAGCGAGCGGCAGGGCAGAAGAAATGTCTTAACTTGTGCTCACAGTATTTGAGTTTTCTTGCACAGATCTGTTCTTCCAAAACTTCTCCATCATTATTAACCATAGGAAAAATAAGCTATTGTGTTCAACAAGGAAACGATCAGTCTTTGGCTTATAAACAGAGAATATTTCAGAACAACAGATTCTTCAGGATAAGATTTGTATTCTATATAAACCTCATCATAGAGAGAACATTCATATATGATTAAAGTTCTCATTTAGGGTTTCTTGGTCTGTGTCTGGTCTAATGGTGAATAAAAACAATGTCACAATGTTCCCGCTATTCATGGATGACCAAAAGTCCCTGTGTAGCCCTAGTCTGTGAACTTGCAGATACCAATATTGGTCTCCAAAATGTGTTTCTAAGGGTATGTTCACACGGCCTATTTTCGGCCGTTTTTCGGGCCATAAACGGCCGAAAAACAGCCAATAAATCAGAAGTAGAACGCCTCCAAACATCTGCCCATTGATTGCAAAGGAAAAACGGCACTCTGTTCCGACGGCCGCGAAAAAGAAGAGCAGGTCACTTTTTGGGACGTTTTTGGAGCTGTTTTTCATAGACTATTGAAAACAGCTCCAAAAACAGCTGTAAAAAACGCAGCGAAAATCGCGAGTGACTTAAAAAAAAGTCTGAAAATCAGGAGCTGTTTTCCCTTAAAGAGGCTCTGTCACCAGATTTTGCAACCCCTATCTGCTATTGCAGCAGATCGGCGCTGCAATGTAGATTACAGTAACGTTTTTATTTTTAAAAAACGAGCATTTTTGGCCAAGTTATGACCATTTTTGTATTTATGCAAATGAGGCTTGCAAAAGTACAAGTGGGCGTGTTTAAAAGTAAAAGTCCAAGTGGGCGTGTATTATGTGCGTACATCGGGGCGTTTTTACTACTTTTACTAGCTGGGCGTTCTGACGAGAAGTATCATCCACTTTTCTTCAGAACGCCCAGCTTCTGCCAGATCACGCTGTGACGTCACTTCCCCAGGTCCTGCATCGTGTCAGACGAGCGAGGACACATCGGCACCAGAGGCTACAGATGATTCTGCAGCAGCATCGGCGTTTGCAGGTAAGTCGATGTAGCTACTTACCTGCAAACGCCGATGCTGCTGCAGAATCAACTGTAGCCTCTGGTGCTGATGTGTCCTCGCTCGTCCGACACGATGCAGGACCTGTGAGTGACGTCACAGCGTGATCTCTCGAGAACACGCGGTGTGTCTGCACTGCCAGAAGCTGGGCGTTCTGAAGAGAAGTGGATGATACTTCTATACACAACGCCCAGCTAGTAAAAGTAGTAAACACGCCCCGATGTACGCACATAATACACGCCCACTTGGACTTTTACTTTAAACACGCCCAGTTGTACTTTTGCAAGCCTCATTTGCATAAATACAAAAATGGTCATAACTTGGCCAAAAATGCTCGTTTTTTAAAAATAAAAACGTTACTGTAATCTACATTGCAGCGCCGATCTGCTGCAATAGCAGATAGGGGTTGCAAAATCTGGTGACAGAGCCTCTTTAAACCGCTCCGTATTTTCAGATTTTTTTGACTCAGCGCGTGAATGTACCCTCACTTACAACATGTGATGGATGGACAAGTTGCCAATATTCTCTGTATTAAATGACATTGAGTTTTTTCCCCGCAGCGTGTGAAAGATTTGTTCAAATTTTTTATACTTTGCTGATACTGTAATTTCAGAGTGGAAAATCTGCAGCATTTCAGTGCTGTGGTTAGGAGTCCTTAGGCCATGTTCACACAGAGTTTTTTTGCAGGCAGAAAAATCTGCCTCAAAATTTCTTGACCTGCCTGCACTTTCTCTGCCACGCTTTTTTGCTGCTTTTATCGGCCACAGCCATCGAGTGTCGCAGGCAAAAACACAGCAAAAACAGCTTTCTCTGCCTCCCATTGATGTCAACGGGAGGTCAGAGATGGAAACGTGGGAAGAAAGAGTATGACACTTTATTTTCCGCAACCTTTTTTCCCCCACGGTTTTGGCCAGTTTTTGGCACGGTTTGACGCAGTTTTTGCATCAAATACAGCGCCAAAAAACTCAGGGTGAACTAGACCTTACGTTTCTGTTCACACTAGCATTGTGGCTTCCGTTTATAATGGAACGATGGAGCCAAATGGTGACTGACGGCTCCTATTAAATTACTATGGGGTTCAGCAGGGATTTTGTCAATACAGAATGTCATAGCACATATGTGAACAGAGTCTTCATATCTATCCGCTCTATTTTTTCAGAAATCGCTTACAATATTTCAATATTTAACAATGCCGCAATCTATTTCAGTGTTATGTATACAGGAGAGGTTGATATTAGCAGAGTACACATTTGATAGGTCAGTACATGGCAGCTGCTTAATAATGCCAGGGGATAACTGCCAAGAAATGGATGTCTGGTATAGACGGCTGCAAATTGTGAAAATAAATATTTAATTTTGATTTGTACAAACTTTTACACTAGATCAGTCCTTCCTAATTGGTAGCTGGGGATTTACTAAATTACCTGCAGTGTTAAATAAATTTTATAATAATAAAAAAAGGGTAAAATGGCAATTAAACACTATAGCTACCAAACATACTAGATGTCATTTTCGCTAGAACACCAGTGACAGTAATCCGCTCACGGAGGAGAACATTGAAGACGAGACCTGACAGAATCAAGTCTTTATGGCCAAATTTAACGAGACTTGTCTTGGGCTGTAAGGATGGTTCTCTCTCTTGACATGATAGAGACTGCTGCAAAAATATTATGAGGATGGTAAAGCAAGTCAGTGAAGTAATCTGAGCAAATTATATGCTATTTTTTGTATACACGTGACTGTATACCGGCGTGGAGCTATAGAAACAAAGGAAAAACTATGATTGTTTCATATGGGCAGAGCCAGGTAAAGATTGGTGGCCCTCCCCAGGTGGTGTCATATGATGGGTGGATAACTTAAGAGGGACAAAAACAATCGATCGTCAGAAGATACCACCGTTGACAACAGGATAATGTGTAGTAAGCAGTCCCATGGTCCCCGCTGTTGGGGAAACCATTGAAGGCATGTTTGAGTTTAAAGAGGTTTACGTTGCCCTGTCTGAGGGTAGCATAAAGAAGTGAGAGACATGCGGATTTCATTGTGCTGTCACTTACTAGTTAATGTTAAGTATTTATTGAGTATTTAGAGCTTATACTGATCAGTGCCGCAAATACGAGTCCAGGTATATTCATATATTCACGATCCCCCTGCCCACCACTCGCTGATTGACACTTCTTCCTATGCACAGTAATAGGCAGAGAAGTGTCAATCAGCGGCTGCAAGGTGGCGGGGAAGTGTGTGAATATATGAATATATCTGGACTTTCAGCACGGACGGCAAGCATAAGATCGAAATACTCAATAACTACTTAACATTAACTAATAAGTGACAGCATGCCTGTCACCTCTTTATGCTGCCCTCAGACAGGGCAAAGTAAATATGTGACCGATCCGGTTTAACATGCCGATCCTACGTCCAGTCAGGAGATAAGCAGAGCCAGAGATGTCTGGCTGCTACTTATCCCTCTCCTATGGTAATAATCATGCATGTCGACCGCCTGATCTCCCCTAGTTAATAGTAAATCATATTTTACCTATAAGTGGAGACTAATAAGAACTTTTTAAGACCACAACTGGCCACCATCTTTGAATCTCACCATAGTATCGGAATACTTTGTATAGTTTTCACATCTGGATAAACCCTAAGGTCGCTGGCAGCGAAAACAAACAAATTATTAACATAGATCCAGTATTTTTAGATCGAATAATCTGAATAAGGGATTTTTTTAATTATTGTTTTAATGAAGCAGAGATAATAAATCACAGCTATTACTTTACATACACGGTGTAACCTACCTTAAACATTTGCTTTACTTTCTGGCGAGGGAGATTGACGTTCAGTTTGTGCATCAGCTGCAGAACCTCATTTATGCTTAAGCTGCCATCTCCGTTTTTATCCGCTTCATCAAAAGTCTGCTTCAACCATATTTGGCAGGAGTTAAGGCGGGAAACACAAGATCATCCAAAAAGATTATATTACATCACATATATTTTACAAAAAAACACTTCTCTTTGTGAGTCAGGCCGTTACAGTCCCTTTTAGGCATTATCCCCAGGTGTTCTGGACCCATAGAAACAATAGTGTTCCAGCATGATCTGTCACTTTGAACGAAGAGATCATCATTGTTAAAGGGTATTCCGGACACGACTGCCAGCTGAAGAAAAGCTTCATCCTAATCCAACACCACTCCATATAGCCCATCATGGCAAATAAATACAATAGCAAGAAATTGTGCGGATTCAAAGTATTTTGTTAAAGGGGTTGTCGGAGATTAGAAGAAAGGAAACCTTGGCACTCTGGTCCAGTGTCTGATCATTGAAGGGAATGGGGCTGAGCTGCAAGACAAAGCACAGTCCATGGACAGAAGTAGCACCATTTCTGGAAACCAGACGGACCTTTATGTTTAGTCTCAGACAACCCCCTTATTAATGTACCACGTAGCCATAACTTTAAGCTGATCAGACCTAGAGCGCTTCTGGCCTACAAAGCAAATAACTTACATATTTGCCTTGGACTAACCAATGTAGACATTTCCAGAGGTGTAACTAGAAGCTCCTGGTCCCCAATGCAAAATCTGTAACAGGATCCCTCCCATACTAGATGCCATTTACAGTGCTAGTGTCTACTTATGGGGCACAGTGGTCTGTCTTTTGGCTCCCTCAGGTACCAGCTATCTCTGCACTTTTTATAGCTATGTCCCTGGATATTTCTGTATTAAGTACGGCCATAAAGAATTTCAATTATCAGGTGGCACAAGACTTACTTATTTGGCAGATCACAGTAACCAGCCCTATTTCCTATAGTATGTTGTGTATTATAATGATTATTTTACATGGCTCTGTTCATATCTACGTTGCAGGCTCCGTTAGGGGCCTCATTTGCAGATCCAGTAGAAATTACCAGAAACAATAGCGAAGAGATTACCGGAAATCAAGGACACATTGACGGAAAGCGACGGAACCCATTAAAGTCAAAGGGTTCCATTGGCCGCTGGCGGTGTCTGTGGTGCAACGGAACCGTCGCTTCCGGTTTTCCATTGTTCTGCTCCTCTGAAGAAGTAGGACAACAAAAAGCAGCGACGCAGGTGTGAACATAGCCTTAGACTATGTGTTTTGTACTCAAGTTTTTCGTAATCGAGACCGTAGATCATCAATACATTTTCCCAGACAAAAGAGCATTGGAAATTCTATAGCCAAAATGTTTGAGTTATGATAATGAGCTATAAATGAAGACTTCCTGGCAGCGCTTTGTCTGAACATCTTGTAATACAAGGTTTCATTCTGTATTATTGAACGAGATCTACGAAGAACATTATAGAAGTTGAGGACATTGTATTTTGTGGGTCTTGCTGGATGTAATGTATAAACAAAAATGACAAAACTCACATACACAAAACATTGATGTGTAGTTTGGCTTGTAATTACACCTAACTTGTAGCTACTAGGTGGTGTCTCAAACATCATATTCACGCAGGTTGCACCTCGGCACCGGAGCTCCTACTTGCCCTTAAAATAGAGGCCAGTGTTTTCGCACCATCTTTGGAAATGACGGCAAATTTGTCACACTGTTGGTGCACACAAAAGCACCAAGCACTAATAGCGGAGTGCACAAACACAGTGATGTTATTTGTATACATGGTGCAACAAGGAATGGTGCTTAAAGGGGTTGTTTCAAATTAGAACATGTCTTTTATTCCAAAAACAGCGCCACACCTGTCCATGGGTAGTGTCTGGTATTGCAGCTCAGCTCCAATGAAGTGAATAGAGCGGAGCTGCAATACCACCCACAATCTGTGAACAAGTGTGGAGCGGTTTTCAGAATAAAGCAGCCATGTTATTCTAATCCTTGACAACCACTTTAATGCTCTGGTCACCTACCACTTTTCTGAGTGGAAGCAGGAACTCCCGAATCACTGAAGTGCACCCCGCATTATAATTACAGCACGTTCACACATGATAAATTCTCTTTAAATGTCAAGCAGACTCTTGCAACATCTGTGGGGCACATGACATTGTTGCATTCACAAATCCAATGCAGTGTCACATTATGGACCTGTAGGTTTTCTATGGTGCTTCTATTAGGCTCAGTATTCTACCTAGAAGCATTGCTCTGTAATACAGCATACAGATGTAGCCGTCTTTATCTTGACTTTTAACGCATTAAATACACAGTGGCAAGAGCCTTTATCTTGACATTTTCAATGACTTTTCAATGGCTTTTGTTGTGATATCATGCTGCAGCAAGTTATCAGAGTCAAGATAAAGACGGCTACATCCGTATGATGGAGCATGCCACTATTTGTTTACTATTGTGCCTTCGTATTAAATCAGAAACACACAGAGGTACTGTATATACTCATAACAGGCTACTGGTGCGGTATTACAGATCAGTTATACGGAAATGTGCATGAGGCCTCTATGAGAGATACTGACCCCTCCATTAGGCCTCAGGCACACAACTGTGTTTGGGCTGTGATATACGGACCGTATGTCGGCCACATTTCCCGGACCGAAGACAGTTCAGGGAGCCGGGCTCTTAGCATCAGAATTATGTATGACGCTAGGTGTCCCTGTCTTCTCGCGGGAATACTGTCCCGTACTGAAAACATGTTTTCAGTAGGGGACAGTAGTCCCGCCGGTAGGCAGCGACTCACAGCACCATACATCATTATGATGCTAGGAGCCCGGTTCCCTGAACTGTCTTCGGTCCGGGAAATGTGGCCGACATACGGTCCATATATCACGGACTGAACCTGGTAGTGTGCATGAGGCCTACACTATGCTTACAGAATAACTCCCAGCTCCATTACTAGAATTACTTTGCAGAAAAGGATATTGGTCCCGAGTTCTTTGACGCTTAGAAAGACTATCTTCATCACTGATACCTGCCATCAGGTACTTCAGACCGGTTATCCATGTCCGAGCTTCTTCACCACTTGAAGACACCAAATCCAGAGACTCCATGTGATCCCCATAGTAGATACTGAAACAACAGTTGGGATCGAAGCTGCCATCAGCATAGCGCTGGAAGATCTCCGACCGCTTCCCTTCACAGACCTCCTGCATAGTATCAATGGATACTGAAAAGAAAATAATACTATAACGGATTGATTCTGGCAGCGTTTTATTTAGCAAATTATTTACCACGATTTATAGACCTGTAAGTCATATTGGGCAACAAGAAAACATGTCCAAGGCACAGAAACTGGATTATCCTGGTGTCTGTAGAAGTCATGAGTAGGGATGTAGCGTGCGGAGTAATGAAGAAAATTTGAATTGTAATGTTCTGAACCTCTAGTCGTGCATAGTGTGCATAAAAATACAAATCTAGATGAGATGACAGACAACATAGTTCTTCATTGATAGCACATGTAATGATCTAAAATACAGATTATTAAGATATTGCTCTAAGAAATATTGCATTTGTCTGTCCAAATAGGCGATAGAAGATACATGCATCCTAACATGTGCAAACAGTGATTCAAACTTCATAGGCAAATGTTAGCGTTCAGTGACTTTCAACGTTACACCGGCATAGGATACTACCTGTGCAGGGGCGGATACAGACAGAAGAGGGCCCCAGTGCAATAACAGCATATGGACTCCTTGCTCTCAAATAACTTACCATCCTCTTAACACTCTGCAGCAATCCACAAGTAGATACGAGCCACGACTAATAGACGGAAGAAGGCTATATTAAAGTGGGCCCCTTTGCAACTGCAGAGGTTGGACACATGGTATGTCCACCCCTGTACATGTGCAACAATGACACTTCTGGAAAACTAGAGCTGCCCTGGTCCACATTAAAGGGCATTATTAGGGGATTTTTTTTTTTTTTGCCCAGGATACCCCACTAATAGCCAGAGCGGAGAGCCACTAACTTGCAGTGACTCTTGACTTCCACATATTACATAGATGGCTAATTACCTGAACGGTCGTCAAGTGATACTCCATTTGTCGCGCAGCAACCGCTATATGGCTAGTACAGTATGTACATGTTGCATGGGGCCTTACTGTACCTCTAATTTTATATGGGGGCATAAAGAGTGTCTGAAAAAAAACATTGGGCATGCTACATCACAGTGTATTACGGAGCCATATGAGGCTATGCTCATTGGAGAGAAGTTCTCCAACATAGGGCACCTAACAAATCATTGTACATGGGCACACTGTGGGTATTAGGTCTAAAATGCAGTCCTAAGTAGGATGAAAATGTATACAATACTAATATCTATTATGGCCCATTAGAGTAACAATCCAGTATCCATGGGACCAATGCAATGCTGGACTAGTAGCTTTGCCATAGTATTAAACTATTGCTTGTACCATGGCAGGTTTGGAAAATTGGGTCAATTTTTTACAGGGATAGCCTGTCATAGGCAGCCCCATTAATATGCCCTACTGTGTCCCGCTTTTTAATTCCTTTAACCTCATGGTTACCTATAGTCACATCCAGTGTGGTTTTCAGAACTGTAGGACTGCATGGCTCTCAATGAAAACCATACAGACAGTAGGTGCAAAACAAGACAATTTACCCATTTAAATCATTTTGCACCTAAACGCATGGACGACAAGCAGCTCTGCCTGAGATAAAAGCTGCTCATGAGACCCTCACGAAGCCATAGTCAGGATGTTTGCAGGGGATCACTCTATAAGAAGGGGTTTCCCAAACTGGACAAATGTCACAAGGCAGAGATACTGCATGGATGAGCTTCACTAGCCAGGAAGTGAATAAATAAGTAGTATTCCCCATTTGTATCTCATAGGAAGTGCAGTAGAACATGCTCAATACTAGATCATCATGCATCTGTGAAAAAAAACAACAATACTGTGTACCTCTGAATAAAGTCAGAGGCACAAGGAATTCTCTGGGCGCCATACTACAGATCCCCAACTCGCGGTCCATACTATGCCATTTCATACGTCAGTCTTAAACTGAAGTGCGCTGGGGTACAATGTACTAAATTAAAGAGGTTGGCCACGTTCGACAAACCACTCTAAAAATGTCCTAAACTGCTGTGTTGAGAAACAGGCACCCTTACCTACACCCATTGCTTACTCCTGTGCTACACTGGAAGGTCCTTGGCGCTCCTTCAGTGGTGTAAACAGTGAACGGCGGTGGTGATCCTGTCCATAGCTCTCAAGATGGCGGAAGTCATGTGATCTACACACATGCCTGCTTCCCCGGCTGTCTGCTCTATTGCGCCAGCGTTTAGTGCTGGCACGAATGAGCAGGTAGCCGGGCATGTGGGGAGATCACATGCCAATGTGTTCAGGGAATGCGCAGATACAGGAGGAGGTTCTACTGCCTGTATATGCGCACGCACTGAATGTATTCAGCGCCGATGAGGCGGTCAAGTGATCTACCCACTGACACCTTCAGAGCTACAGCCGGGATCACCGGCGCCATCCACTATTTATACCTCTGATTCAGAGGGATCAGGGGACCTTTAAATGCAGCACAGGGAAAAGCAATGGGTATAGTTTAGGGTGCCTTTGTCTTCACAGCCATGTCTGGGTGTCTGTCTGTGTGCCAGAAATTTAAATCTACGCTAGCTGTGAGTAAGAGTAGATTTGCATCATAATTTATGCCAATTTCTGACATAAGTGATGGTAAATCTTTGGGTCTGTGGAAGGACCCGCCCCTCAAACACCCAATTTCTTGCCTTTTTTGAGGTGTCAAAAGATGCAAATTATTTGCAAATATGGCGTACGCCATAATTTGAGACTTTTCTAAGCCATGAAAGCATCAAAAATCCTTTAATAAACTCCCCCATTTGCTTGCTGTTGTGACAGATTGCTTATGTTTCGAGAATCTTTAAAAAGTGTATTCTCCATTGAATCTCCAAAATGCAAATTACTTATTTGTTCCTGAACCTGGTGACCTGCCAACTCCATTATACCATAAAAAGATGGTTCCTTTAAGCAGGCAGCCTTCTTCCCAGTGCATACACCCTCCTCATGCTCTGCAAGTCTTCATTCTCCTGTGTACAGTGCTGTCAAAGCGAACAGACAAAGACAATCTAGTTGTACACACCACAGCACGAATATGACAATGCCAGAATAGAAGAGTATCAGGAGATGCATTACACTCAAAGAGAACATGAACCCCTGGGAGGAAGCCAGTGGGGAGGAAAAACACATGTCCGCAGTAATGTAATGACTGCATCTTGTCAGGGAATAGCAATCTAACAGGGAGCCGCTCTTCATTACAAGAAATGCCAACATTGACACGGATATACTAAGACAACGCGACAAAGTCCTAGGGACCAAGGTCAGGGCAGATGCATAGCACACTGGATCAAATTGTTTAGGAAGTTCTGGATGTGCCAGGCCCTCCTATATTCTTACAAATTCATTTTTCCCAGTTTTTGGTTTATGTTGTTTGGACAGGTCAACCACATATATAATGATATCCACGATGTCACTAGATAGCAGCTTGAGGTTTTGTTTAGAGTCAACGTCCAAAAGCATGTATGTGATTTAGAGTGTTGCGCAGCCTTGGATGACTTTTTCAAGGGGTTGCGTCACTAAAATAAAAACAAGTATTTTTCTTTTCTGGAATGAATAAACTTTGTAATATACTTTCTGTTCCAAACCTGCATGGTTTGAAGGTTTTCAGTCCCTGTCACGTGGACCTTGAAGTTCGGAGTAGCTGTTCTTGTGGCGACACGCCGAAACAGGCTCCGAGGGAAGGAGCTCCTCCCACCTGTGTGTGTTGATGACGTGGATGAAGGGGCAGGCTACCTGGCTCAATTCATCAGCTAAGCCAGCCCCCTTCTCTGTCACGGCTGATTCAGAGACAGAGAAGGGGGCTGGTTTAACTCATGAATTGATCCAGGCAGCCCACCCTTCAGCCACATCATAGACACACGGAGGAGGGAGGAGCTCCTTTTCCCCCCCAGAGTCTGTCTCGGCGAGTCACCATAAGAACAGCCGCTCTGAACTTCCGTGTAAATGCAGCGGGGACTGAAAACCTTCGAAACATTAGAAAGTATATTACAAACTTTATTCACTTAAGAAAAGAAAAATAATCAATTGTTTTTATTTTCGTCAGACAATCCCTTTAAGGCCTTTATGTTGATGTTCAACATGTAATATTGTCCCCATTTATTTACAGCAAGTCCAACAACATGTAACTTAAAGAGGCTCTGTCACCATATTTTGCAACCCCTATCTGCTATTGCAGCAGATAGGCGCTGCAATGTAGATTACAGTAACGTTTTTATTTTAAAAAAAACGAGTATTTTTGGCCAAGTTATGACCATTTTTGTATTTATGCAAATGAGGCTTGCAAAAGTACAACTGGGCGTGTTTACAGTAAAAGTACAACTGGGCGTGTATTATGTGCGTACATCGGGGCGTTTTTACTTCTTTTACTAGCTGGGCGTTAGGAATGGGAGTGTATGATGCTGACGAATCAGCATCATCCACTTCTGTTCGTTAACACCCAGCTTCTGGCAGTACAGACACACAGCGTGTTCTCGAGAGATCACGCTGTGACGTCACTCACTTCCTGCCCCAGGTCCTGCATCGTGTCGGCCACATCGGCACCAGAGGCTACAGTTGATTCTGCAGCAGCATCAGCGTTTGCAGGCAAGTAGCTACATCGACTTACCTGCAAACGCGATGCTGCTGCAGAATCAACTGTAGCCTCTGGTGCCGATGTGTCCTCGCTCGTCCGACACGATGCAGGACCTGGGGCAGGAAGTGAGTGACGTCACAGCGTGATCTCTCGAGAACACGCTGTGTGTCTGCACTGCCAGAAGCTGGGCGTTGTGAAGAGAAGTGGATGATACTTCTCGTCAGAACGCCCAGCTAGTAAAAGTAGTAAACACGCCCAGATGTAACACACATAAAAGTCCAACTGGGCGTGTATTACTTTAAACACGCCCAGTTGGACTTTAGCACGCCTCATTTGCATAAATACAAAAATGGTCATAACTTGGCCAAAAATGCTCGTTTTTTTTAAATAAAAACGTTACTGTAATCTACATTGCAGCGCCGATCTGCTGCAATAGCATATAGGGGTTGCAAAATCTGGTGACAGAGCCTCTTTAAGGACATTGCAGGAAAGTTGTATTGATTGTAACTTATCCGTGCTATTGTGGCCGGGACAATCAGAATCAATGATTGAGTGAACATCACCTGGACTACATAAGACCAAATGTCATCATGTAGGTCGGGCATTAGAAAATTCTAGAGGTAAATTATACAAAAGTTGTAGTAACGAGGTGTCCGGCTTTAGGTCACAGCTCCATTGGGTTGCAGTCACGAGAGACAATATATTCCTATCAGGTCACATAACAGCAATACAAGGTGAAAAGCTGCAAGTTCAAGATCTATAGACCTTATAACTCTTTATAGAGTATATTAAAATAACTGAGCCGTAAAAACTTTAAAAAAGTAAAAATGCCCCATTAGAAGGTTTTCTGTGTCTGCACTCACCGTACATGATGTTCTGACGACAATATGACACCATTACCTGCATTATATACATAGCTTATCCTCATTAATCTACACAACACAATTGCTTGGACCAAGAAAGCAGTGAAGACAATGAGACCACTTTTTGTCTAGGGTAAATCCCCGGCTTTAGGCTACAGTTGTGCTCCGGGCAAAGAAATATTGAAACGTTATTGTTTAAATGGCCCAAAGCTACATGAGGATATAAAAAAAGTGGCTGACAGAGGATCTGCAGTGACCTACATGAGAACTGCTTTATTGTTACATGGAAAAGCATGGATATGTGGGAATAAAGGCATGAAGAATTCTCCAGACTTACTTCACCTGCCTTCATTTTCTTGGACAGGACAGAAACCATTGTCAGTCCTTTTACCTCTCATTGGACTCATTTCTCTGTCACCCAGTGTCAGACAATCCTCCCTCCCCCCTTTCCTCTCTCCCAACTCTCCCTGGAAGTCAATCACAATGAGAATATCCTCATATCACTAAGCAGAGACTTGTTTTATTGTAATATTGAATTACCAACTAGTCATTTTTAAGACTACCAGGCATTTTTTTGAGAAGCAAGGAATACTGGGAAGTGTAGTTCCATGGTGAGATCTATGAGGAAGTAGCTAGCTTCTACTCCTATTTAAGTTTCAATATAAATCAATACAGCTACCAGTTATTAGTCAATTGCAGCCTTCCAACACAAGTGCCCTATAGCTCCACAAGTGTCTACAGAGCTTTAAAGCTCATAGAATCACACACAATATATACTATACTATATACTATGCTATACTTTACACCCACTGCTATCCCTTGTTCTGTCAAGTCAGACTTCTCTGCAGGATCATTATATGACACAGGTCTGTAATGGGAGTGATTTTGGAAATCGCATCATAGGGAATTCCTTAAACTACAATATTCTGTGTTTAACTGGCTCTAAACCACATCACCACTTTCCACATTTGCCTAGATTATAGAAAACCCAAATCAGTTTTATATAGTCTGCACTAGACTGCCAGTAATGGTGTTGTGTTTGTCGCCAGTCACCTGAGGATTGCTCCACTTGTCTAGAAGAAAATGTCACTGACATGTGTTCTACTTTGTATGCAAACACTTGCTTGAAATTTCCGCTAAAGTAATGTATAACCTAGATGTTCCCTGGACATGGCACCAACTATCCCCCCAGAAGGCGCCGGCTGTCAGGACCCAGGTTACACTGACATTTCTACCAGCCACACATCCTCCCATATAAATAACCAGCTTCTATCTCAATATACGCTGGACCATGAGTAAGTACATGGCGACACTTGTTACCTTTTATTTGTATTGACTCAGAGGTATCACTGACAAGATGTATACAATGGTTATTACTAGAAAGGATACTATCCTAATATGACACTCCGGTCCTACAATTTACATACTAAAACGCATAAACCAAAAAGGAACAGTGCTTATTTTATTGTGATTACAGGTTTCTTATTATGTCTGATAGCATTGTGGAGAAGGATGTAGGGAAATAATATTAAGCTGATAATTATTACTTCTACATATTAATATAAGATAACTACTTAAATCTGGTCTTATGTATGCCCATATGCATTGGGAAGCTTGCTTTAAAACATATACAACGTTAGAGCAGCAATGCCTAAGAGGAAATATGCTTTATAGGGTGAAGCAGTCTTCCCTAGGTTAATGGGGTATTTCATTCTTAAAGAGGCTCTGTCACCACATTATAAGTGCCCTATCTTGTACATAATGTGATCGGCGCTGTAATGTGGATTACAGCACAGTTCTTTATTTAGAAAAATGTTAATTTTTGGCGGAATTAGGACCTATTTTAGCTTTATGCTAATGAGTTTCTTAATGGACAACTGGGTGTGTTTTACTTTTTGACCAAGTGGGCGTTGTGGAGAGGAGTGTATGACGCTGACCAATCACTTATAATGTGGTGACATAGCCTCTTTAATGTGTGTGTATGTGGCATGCACATAGTGATCTAGCTAGATCACTATGTGCTGTGTAAATGAATGGAGAGAAGTGCATGACGCTGATTGGTCACTGATTGAAAAAAGTTTTACTCTTTAGACACATTCAGTGAATTATTACTAAACTAGTGACATATCCTCTTGAAATAGTAAAGATTACAGAAAAAAAGACACATCCTGCTCACTTACATTACAGGATCTTTCGATTGTCAGATTACACAAGGTTTGCGGTAAAGTTTTAGCAGAAGGCAGATAGGTTAATTTATGACTGAACTTTTAATGAAAATATCAAACATAAGAGAAATCATTCCTGTCGTTTGACATTTAGACTATAAGAACATATGAACGTAGAGTCTTACTCTTGGCTTTTTCATTCTTCCTCGAAGGTCTCCACCGTATACAAGATTTGTGTTCATCCAGGTAGTAGAAACGAACCAAACCTTTGGAGCTACCACGCAGTTTGATCATCTGAGTACCAGCTTGCATAGAACTCATACATCTTTCCACTGCAAGAAAAGATAAAAACACCATATTACAAGATATACATAAACAGTAGGTCAACTAGTCAAAGGATTTCATCAAACCATATTCTACACCTTTATTATAAATCTTACAACAATGTGCGTGAACCGGTCTACCATAATGTTTCTTCAAATCCAGTCCTCAAGTACCCCCCAACAACTCCAGATTTGGGGATACACCATAGAGAGAACTGTGGCAATTCCTGACGCACTCACGATAACTTTATCATCTGTGCAATATGAAATCTAACGACGACTGTGGGCAACAAATGCTGCTCTACCTCATCCTATTTCTCTCGAGCCAAAGGCTGGAATCTAGCTGTATTCTGTTCTACTAAAAACTCAGTGAGGCAAGTCAAAAGAATTTCTAGAAGATTGAGGATTAAGGGAAATTGACCTCCAACCAAGCTCTAGTTTATAATCCAAGATTGGGCACTGGGAAGATGCAGGTCAGAGATGGTCCCCAATTGTATCAACAAATACAGAATAGATTCTCTAGAGGCAAAAGCGTGCCAAAAGTATTACCAAGAGAGCCAAGAGGTGGCAGCACTTTGATTTCCCTCCCGATCCCCATTCACAGTTAATTTTATTTTTAATTACATCCTTATTTAAAGGAGCTCTGTCACCAGTTTAGCAATGACCAATCTCCTAGATAATCTAATAGACACAGTCACACTGATAATGCTAGTGAATAGTGTCCCAAAAAGTACATTTAAAAAATTAGGAGCTTTTTTTATAAATATGTAAATGAGGCTATTCTAGACAAGTGGGCGTCAACACCAGTGATCCTCCTGAGGTGGAGCCTCCTCACAGCCTCTGACGCTGTCCAATCAGCATGAAGCCGTTTCACACAGTGTGAGAGACTGAGGCTGGAGGGAAGGGGGATCATTTTAAATAGCCATATCCCTGGCTGTGGACCACCGAGAACAGCGGTTTTGGTGGCATATGAAAGAGCAGATTCTAATTTTTCATATGATAACAGGATCACAGTTCTAGCTGTGAAATAACCGGAGATATCACCAGTTGAAAACACAGTCAGGAATGGAAGCTGTATATTATATGATCACACTGTGTTGCTGAGCAGGGAAAGGGGAGAAGCTGTATGCTGATTGGACAGCGTCATACAGAAAACATTACACTGCCCAGAGTGAAAAGAAAGAGTCACCTCCTATTTGGCAAGTATATCCAAATTAGTATATAGTTAGAAAAATGCTCATAATTTTACAAATAATAAACAACTCACACTTTAGTTAGGCGCTATGATGCAGATATTAGATTAGTTAGGAAATAGGGCATTAATAAACTAGTGACAGATCCTCATTAAATACACAAACTTACAGCACAGACAAAACAAACAAACAAAACAAACCAGTTACTAGCAACACATGAGAAAATAGTCCGCAAGAATAAATGTGTACAACAGGAACCCTAGGATCCCTCCCCCCGTAGGCCCGATTGTACATGTTTTCTCTGAAAATACCTATACTGTAGAGTTGGGATATGCTGGGCCAGTAGGAATACAATTACCATCTTAAGAGTTTAATTAAACATCAAAGTGTGGTCTGAACACAATAAAACATAAAAAAAGAAAAATGTGCAATTCTGTAATGATCACCAAACGAGGCGCAAAGTGTATAATACCTATATAAACGAATGCCACAGTATTACAAAGATCCAGTTAAAGAGAACCTTTCACCTCCCCATACAAATATAAAGGCACCGATATCTAAATAACAGAGAGAGATGACAGATAACAGAAAAAAAATGTAAGAGTGCCCCAGAGTTTGTGCAGCCCTCCCCATTACATGAGGCACATGTATGGGGAGGTGAAAGGTTCTCTTTAACAATAGTACAGTATATCATATTAATTAATAGCGGACTGTAGAGAGCATTAAATAGGCAGCTCCATCTTCTCCGTTCTACGCTGGGTTTAATTGATATAAAAAGTAAAAAAGAAAAAAAACTTCAGCAGGATGTAAATTTATGCCAGTTTCACATCAATACTTAAATCCCCTCGATGAGTACAGATGTATGAAAACACTGGTGCTTGATGTGCCGGAGCCTCAGTAGGTCACAAAAGAATCGCAGCTTTCAGCTCTTGGCTTAAAACTTCACGTAGTGAAGCCAATGCGGTGTTTCTCTATATAGGAGATTGGGGTGGGGGATGCGCTTTACTCTGTTTAACAGCAGTTCGACTTCATGGACTCAGTAGGGAAGCACAGAATTATAAATGTATTTCATCCCCCAACCAGATCACGGAGGATAATTCATTATGATAACGTGATTAGATGTAGACAATGCTTGGGACGTTTATTCCACATGGTTAATTGACCATAAGAACACTGCCCCCTAGTGGAAATAGGGAAGAAAGAAATGCAAGCCTGGCCATATGTGACTAGAGACCACAGTAATAGCTCACATTTTGCTAAGGAGTTGTATGGAGATTAGAAAAACCATTTACTTTTGCTATTCTGGCAATAGTGGGGGGGGGGGGGGGGTCCCTGATCAGGACCAACTTCTATTAGCCAGAACTAGTAATGAAAAGCTCTAACAGTGAGGATCTCTGCATTACTTGGATTCTCATACATTTAAATAGGAGCCATGTAATGCTTCATTATCACTGCAAATAAGTTTTTCCTGAGTGGGTTTTCCTACAAAATACCGGTTTATTTTAGGACATGTAAGTTATATGTTTATGTACGATTGTCATTTTTTTTCCAGGTCAGATAACAGAGGAAGCCAATGCAACACTCACTAGCTACACTGGAACTACAAGTGTCAGCATGCAATGTCAGCCAGGGACATAGTTCTTCAACAGTATAAGATCCACAGGTTACTCACTCCTAAGGGCTCATTAAGACCAGCGTGATTCTCGCCCGCGTGCTGTGTGTTGAAACAACGCACAGTAGACGGCCCCATTGATTTCAATGGGGCTATTCACACATGCGTGAAACTCGCTGCATGTCCTATATTGGTAGCCGCCCACTAAAGTCAATGGGTGCATGAAAACCAAGGACAGCACATGGACGCACATCCGTGTGCTGTTCGTGTTTCACGCATCAATTGCATTGAAATAATAAAAAAGTGCATGAAAGACACATGCTACACGCAAAGCACACGGATACAAAAACGCAACGCACATGGACAGATTTACAAGTGTTTTATACGTGCGTAAATCTGTCCCGCTTGTGTGAATGTAGCCTATGGCTGCATTCAGACGAACATAGCCAACCTCGGACGTGAAAAACTACAGTTTTTCACATCCAAGGTGCATCTGTGCTACACCTAAGCGGGACATATTTACACAGGGAGACGTGCTGCCGACAACAATAAGATTTCACTTTTTTAAAACTATACGACTAGCAGACGATCGTTCATCTGCTCATCGCTACCCTGTTTACACAGGGCAATTATCGGAGACGAGCGTTCTATGAACGCTCGTCTGCCCGATAATCGTCCAGTGCAAAACCCCCTTAAGCTCTTAGGGAGAGTGGTGAGACAGCCGACTCAACAACATTCTCAATAACCTCGAATTAACTGTCCCCGACTGTTCTCAGCATTGTATGGAAATCTATGGGGGAGAGGTGGTAAAAGACAAAAACATTCATCTTCAAAAGCAGCCAAAGAACAACAGGAGCAAATAAATTAATTCAACATGTCAAAGAGTCCCCGGATATCGGCTTTGTTCTCTTTTGAATTATAGCAAAGATATTTCTGCATACTGTGTCAAATGTGTGAAATTTAGAAGGCTTCACTATGACTGCATTAGATTAAATATATGGCAAGAAAGTAAAGCAGCCACATTTCCATGAATGCTAAATTTCATTTGCATCACAACACTGTGTAGAAAAAAAAAGTTATATTTACAGCGTCGATAAAGAATGCCTGGCCAAACTTGGTGATGAACATTTGAAGAGGAACCCTAACCTAGAGCCACTGTAGCATGGCCTATGGTCCTAACCGACTCTGTCTACCATGAGGGTAATATGTATATATCCTCTATCCAAATTTATATTGTTTCATCTGCTCCATGAGAAGCCATCTCCCAGTACTACACTATGAAACCTGGTGAACAGTAGACATTGGTTTCTTGGCATCAGCCATGAAGTGGGCACTAAGTTGTAAGACTTTAAATGGTCCTGTAGTAGATAAAGGCTTTACAAGAAGTCAAC
Organism: Rhinoderma darwinii; assembly: GCF_050947455.1. Lineage (NCBI taxonomy): Eukaryota > Metazoa > Chordata > Amphibia > Anura > Rhinodermatidae > Rhinoderma > Rhinoderma darwinii. The sequence continues at coordinate 30,349,056 of NC_134696.1, read as the reverse complement.
AAAGATACATGGGCATTATAGGTGATATAGTCCCTAGCTGGAAATTCCCATGGAAAGCAGTCTTTAGAACGACTACCTAAATTACCTTCCCACAAGTACAAATACACCATGGAGAAGCTGGGGATTGAGAAAGGGACTGTTGTGGTGTTGGGTCCCTCATTTTAATCCTCAACAATAGAAATTTGATCTTAGGGCTGTGTATTGGTCTGGCCGTTTTCATTATACCACACAAGTAGTACAAGGTTAGCTTGGTGCTATGGAAGATGCTTACCAGTTGGGCCCTTCCCTATATATTCCATAAACCCCATTTAACGTCCAGCACATACCAAAAAACAAACAATGAAAATACACAAAAGGTTAAGAACGATATCATCTCAAAGATCCGGATGTCCACATAGCCTGTATACCACATGAGATGGAAGCACCACTGCAAAGTATTGATACATGTTCAATTATAAGCACTAAAGCCAAGCACATAACTACATAGTGAACAGCTGTCGCCGGCAACATTAAAAAAAAGTGGCCGCCAAAACACACATCAATCCAATTTGCACTACAAGTACAGTTCCATTAATATATATATAAAAAAAAGTTACATGGAAATCAGGAACACCAAGAGAAATGATGCAGCTTTCAGATAGAAAAATGTAGCAGGGTTCAATTATACACATTCATTTTTATTTCTATCTTCAGACACACAACTTATATGGAAAGGAAAGATGTATAAAATCTATCTCAAGTTATTTCTCATTATGATTTTTTAAAATATTTTATTGCCTTTTATTTAAAATGATATAGAAAGATTTCAAACTAAAGCGAATACAAATAAAAAATAAAGACATAAAAGCCTAGTATATGAATAATACATTTCTATATTGACCGGCCTTCGTACATAATACTTCCCATCACTTTTCCCTCCCAATTCCCTCAACATTATAGAAAATGGTGTCTGTTGAGTCCTAATATTGATATGTTTTCCAGTAAATAAGTATTAGACTAAGAAAATTCTCAACGCATCATCAATGTATCTTAAAGGCTATGTACACCTTCAAAAGTGTTTTTTTTTTTTTTAAATAAATATGTCAGATTAGTTTTTATTAAAATTATTTTTACTTTTTCAGATACAGCCGCTTTGTAATCTGTATACAGAGCAACTGTATAGTTTCCAGAACCCTGTACCAGTCAGGTCCACGGGACTGACGTGTTCAGTGTCAGCGGGACATGCAGGATCCACCGGTTATCTATCACATCTAAGTTATGAACTTAGATGTGATGAATAACAGGTGGATCCTGCGAGTCATGGGTTCAGCATCAGCGGGTCCCGAGTGTCTACGTCATGCAGGATCCACCCGTTATTCATCACTTAGATGTGATAGATTACAGGTGGATCCTGCGTGTCAGAGACAAGCAGGATCTGCTGACACTGAACCAGTCAGTCCAGGGGATTTGACGGATTGAGGTTTCAGCGAACAATACAGCTGCTCTGTATACAGGATACAAAGCAGCTGTATCTCAAAAAGTAAAACATTTTTTAATAGAAACTAATTTGAAAGTTGCACCAAACAGGACTTAGGGCCTGTTCACATCACCGTTCCGCTTTCCGTTCCGGGGTTCCGTCGGGTGAACCCCACAACGGAAAGTGAAAGTGAAACCACAGCTTCCATTTCAGTCACCAATGATATCAATGGTGACGGAAACCTCGCTAATGGTTTCCGTTCGTCACCATTCCGGCAGGTTTCCGGTGTCGACTGTGCTATTGATTCCGTCGGAAAACCGGAAACCTGCCGGAATGGTGACGAACGGAAACCATTAGCGATGTTTCCGTCACCATTGATATCAATGGTGACTGAAACGGAAGCTGTGGTTTCACTTTCACTTTCCGTTGCGGGTTTCACCCGATGGAAACCTCAGACGGAACCCCGGAACGGAAAGCGAACGGTGATGTGAACAGGCCCTAATACACATTTTTATTTAAAAAAAAAAAAAAAAAAAAAAAAAAAAAATCACTTTAGCCTTTAACCCCTTATTTTCCGTTTTTTGACGCTCTGCCTTTAAGCAGCCATAACTTTTTTATTTTTTCATTGACGTGAGAGGCCTTGTTTTATGCAATAGAAATTGTATTTTGTTTTTGCCCAGTTTGCAAGTAGAGAAAATTCATTGTGTAAGCTATAGAATTTATTTTTACGGCGTGAATATAGGAAAAAGCCATTCTTGGCATGGTTTTTTTTTGGTTTATTTTTTTTATCCTGTTCATGTTTCACGCTAAATAACCTGTTAAATTCTTCAGGTTATCATGGTCGGGTAGATACCTAATATGTGTAGGTTTTTTGTTTTTATGTAATGTAGGGGCAATAAAATATATTTTATTCAAAATAATGACTTTTTAAAATGTAATTTTTTTGTCACATTTTTTTTTAAAATCCCATTAAAGGGATAACTTTATTTACAACTTATAATGTATTCCCCCACAGGAGCGCTCATAAGCCTCTTCTACAGCGACGCCAAAAGACGACGCTATAGACGAAACACCTGCCCTCAAAAGACAGTGGACGGTCGTTAAGGGGTTAAAGGAGAAGTAGCAGCTCTTCTGACAAGTCTGTTTAACAAATAATTCTGGTACATGTTTTCTTAGGACCCTGCATTGTGCATTTCCCTCTTATTCCTCCTGAAAAAGCATGACTATTGACATCTGGGTGTTACTGTTCCTCCTGTCAGTGTGTGTTACCTAGTCTGATACTGTCCAATCAGTGCAGATGTGTAATGAAAAGGAGAATTACTAACCAGAGATTTCGGTTACTGGAGATTTGACAACCTTTTACGCAAAGTGTCACTTATTTAAATGCAAGTTTAATTTCAGCGCAGTTCTGGCATTACCTCGTGTTTTGCTGCACTTGTGTCCCAGCTTAGATGTGTGCCACAACACAACGTGTGCAAATATTGTACACATAGTTATAGAACAGTTTATATAGCTTGTTAGTGGAATGACATTTCAATGTAGTCCTAGTTCCCAATTTGCATCACGTTGATTTATTTTTTTTTTTTATAGATTAGACAGAATAGAGAGTGGATCAAAAAAATAATAAATGATAAAATAAAAATAAAAAAATCAGGCGTGAATCAGGGCCTATTCACACAAACTTAGAATACGTCTCTGTGACAGCCAATAAAACAACGGCCATCACATGGACGCATGTATTTCAATGGGGCAGTTCACAAGGCAGTTGTTTTATAGGACTGCGTGAAGGGTCCGTTGAAAAATAGAACATGTCCTATTTTCTTCCATTTTCACGGATCCCTCCATAGACTCAAGTCCCACACGGTCAACAAAATCCGTTGCGGAGAATCTGCAGTATTTACGCTACGTGTGAACTCACCCTGAAAACACCCATAAAATGAACACCTCAATAACTAAGCTCCTCTGGTTTAACTCCAAGGCCAGTTTCAGATGGCCATAAGTCGGCCACATTTTAGCACGTGGTTCTACTAAACCCAATTTAGATCACAATAAAACTCTAGCGATTCAAGTTCAGGTCGGTAAAACCACAAGGTCTGAGTGTTGCGGCCGTATTAACTCAAATTATAGGTAACATTCTTTAGGGAGTTCTGCAGAATTCTTTTTTCACCCTGTTATTCCAACAAGATCCCAACATTGGCTCCCGTGCCCTACAAACAAGCAGTCAAAATTTCAAGTGATACCATATGGATGTATTGTGGCTTTCTGATTCATGCCAAGAACGCTAGGTAGACAGGTAGCATCTGCAAAGCTTTGAGGAGTTGAAATGAGTTCGAGTTATGAGACATTAAAAAGAAATAATAAGGTAAAGCAGCAGAAGGTTATTAAAATCACATTCTGGAGTTCTTCACCATGCCAGCTGTTGAAAGAATGGATTATCTCACTTCTTTTCCTCCAGACGCCACGGTACTAAAATTTACTCTAACTATTCTAATATCTGAATGCGGAAGATAATAAAACTTCTTTAAACAAATCCGCAATATGAAAACAATTGCGCGATCACTCTTAATGGGAAGAGCAATACATTACAGAGCGTAATATCATTCCAATATTATGTGAAACTGCTGACTGTATAAATTGGAGGGTATTAAACAATATAGCGCTCATCCAAGTGACAAATATTATGTGCACATTTCAATTCACTTTCTTTATAGTGTTGAGTAACATAAAGCGGGGAGCTATTCCAGGAGGTCCGCATAGCCTCAAACGCAGCATTGCCGACTAGTAATATAACCACGTTTTATATCAAAAATCTATTTCAATCCTGTGCCCCTAAAGCACAAATCCCCACACTGCAGCAAGTCTCCCACAACTGCTCATCCTAAGCCTCCTGTTTCACGATTATGATTGCCAGAACAAGAAAACTGCTGGAATAGGTAAGGTGTGCGCGCGTGCGTGGGGGAGGGGGGATGCATAACAATGCAGATTTATATGCCATTCACTGCCTTTGGAAATCTGAATAACAATCTCTATGGTGCAGATTACTGATTATTATCTTTGGAAAACCAGCATCTCTAGACCTACATGGAGCATGGCCATTATGTCGAGGTTATTTTGTGGATCCAGAAGAAGTAAAACAAATCCACACTTTGCTATTTGTTAATTTCACCTCCAAAAGAGAAACAAATTCCCTGTTCCCCAATTCTCACAGAATCCATGTACCTCTGTATAAAACAAAAGGCACGCAGCCAAAGAGTATATTACGGGTCCAAACCCTACTGATCTATAAGGCCGAAAGTCACAGCTAAACTTTCCTTCAACCCCCTAGGTTTGTTGGCACCGCACCCCTACTTGGTAACTAGCAACTTGGGAACACGTCCCACTAACTTATCCCCTGCTATATGGTTGTGTTCAGATGGCACTGGTTTCTTTGGCTGCTCGAGGTAGGGTCCCAACCCGGGTATAGGTTAAGAATTTGTACTCGGCACACCTTGCTTGTGTTACAAAAATATATTTTATTTTTATTATGGATGCCAGAGGCTGTATGTGCGACGTCGACGTTTCGGTCAGACAGACCTTCGTCGGGCACTGAGCCGTGCTGGGGACTGGATCGGTACAAAATGATGCGTGTATAGCGCTGCTGTGGTCAGTAACCGGCGGCTTACCGCTCTGTGTTGGCGCTCTTAACCTTATCCCCTGCTATATCCTTTGATGAGATCCAAGACGTGCAAGAGGAAATACTCATTTTTTCAGCACTGTTGCTTGGCTTGTGTGTTACACTGTAATATAAACTAACCGGTTGGACCCATGATATTTAGATGCCCTTATACAACAGTCACAACAAACCAGATACTACTATTCTAATCTGTCTGACATAAAAAACATTATATACAACAACTGAATCGAAGGTTTGTTCACGTCTGGTCTCTTTTCACTTAGGACACCTCCTTCCTTAGAGCTGGTGGGGGTAAATCCCACTTTTGGATCCACAATGATGATCATCAAATCCTGAATTCACTTATTTTCCTGTATAAAACATATTCAAAAACATCTTAAGTATTCCATGGGAAAGTCAGGTGAAGTCTTACACTGGTTTTATTATAAAGGACAACTCCGCGTGCATCTCCGGCTTTCAGATGGAGAAAATCTCGAAGCTTTTCCTTAAACATTGGCCATTACAGACGATTATTATACTGTAAGCCTTGGAAAAATGAAATAAATGACACCAAGCTGTGGAATAATCCTTAAATGACTTTTCAGTTTTATGATCCATTCTAAATTCAAATTGCAGTTGGCAGAAACAAACAAAAATCATTAAAAGTAAAATGCTTTGTCAGGTAACACATGCACTAGAATTTGTTACAGCCTTTTTAGCATTGTAAATTTATAAAAAGAAAAAAAAAAATCCGACTCCAGCATGATAAAGATGTGCGTTATCCTGTATAGCAAATCCTGCATGGAGGGGGATGGATTATTTAATTTAAAAAAAAAAAAAAAGTCCAGCCTGATATAAAAATTCTCCCACCTATTCTGCTCTGTCCATAGTGGGCAGAATTATGAAATTTAGTACAGGGGTATAGAATTTTTTGACTGCCAATAACGGATAGGGTCTCAAAATGGACAGCTACATTTGTAACCTAAAATTATTCCCAAACGAAGGCCTCATTCAGATGGCTGCGTTTGGTCCGTGATATACGGACGTATGTCGGCCACATTTCCTTGACCGAACACAGTTCAGGGAGCCGGGCCCCTAGCATCTTAGTGATCTATAATGCCAGGCGTCCCTGCCTCCCCGCGGGAATACTGTCCCATAATGTAATCATGTTTTTAATACGGGACAGTATTCCCGTAGAACGACAGTGACTCCCAGAGTCATGGATGAACTGTGTTTGGTCCCCACACTTCTTGGAATGAAGGTACAAAGTGCATTGCTCAGCAGAGGTATCCGTTTCAATACAACCTGGGGATTTCAAACATGGCTTTAAAGCTCAAAGATAATTTACATAACCTGAATGGGGATTTTGAAGTCATCATTAACCCGACTTACAAAAAGTTTCATTAGTGATTTTTTACATTTTGATATGAGTAGTTTGAGGGGCCTAATGGACCTATAAGCAGTCCATGTGCCACTGTAAGAACATCTCTGTAAGGCTATGTTCACACAGGGCAGATATGTTGCGTAAAAGCACACCACGTATCCGCTTTGTGTGCCGGAGGGAATTCCGGACGAAAAACCGCACCAAATTGTGGTCCAGTTTTCCGGCCAGAATGTCCGCTGCGGAAAACTGCACAGAAAAAAAACCCCAAAAAAACAGAAGGATACTTCCCACGGTGACGGGTCGCTCCGAAATCCTGACACCCTGCAGCCATGGGATGATATTTCATCCCATGTGACCGCTGCAGCCAATCACAGTCACATGGGATGAATCGTCATCTCAGGAGGCCAGCCTGGACAAAGAAACACAGACTTCTGGGTAAGTATAAGATTTTTATTTTTTAACAAATAAGCAACGTTTGCGCAAATACAATTGACATGCTGCGGAAAAATAATCTGCACCGCTTGTCAATTTCTAGGCTGTTTATCCGCTCAGAATTTACGCAGCGTGTGGATGAGGTTTGTTCAAATCTCATCCCGTTTGCTGCTACTGTATTACGGTGCAGATTTTTCGCAATTAAATCCATTCCGGAAAATCTGCAGTATTTACGCTATGTGTGAACTGACCCTAAGGCCTCATGCACACGGCCGTGCCTGTAATCACGGACCGCGATTGCGGGCATGGCCAGCCGCCGACACCCGCGGGCTGCATTTTCGTGCCGTACTCCCATTTCCTGACACCCTTCCGTAGCGATACGGAAAGGTGTCCGAAGCTAATAGAACCGGGCGGGTCTGTAATTGCGGACCATATTGCGGTCCGCAATTACAGAGTTTCTTTACGGTCGCGTGCATGGGGCCTAATACTGCATTTGCTGGAGCATACTAAAAGAATCTGTAATAAAAAAAACAGACTGTGCCTCTCCATAAAATGAGTATGGGTCGATAGCAAGCTATTGTGGGCACATTTTTCCCCCAGTTTCATAGATGGTCATTTAGTAAAGTGGATAAACATCTGAATAGAATATAAAAATCTAATAATAAAAGAATGGCAATTGCATACGGAGAATAAACAATTTCCTAATACATTTATTACAAAGGACCGGTAAAGTTGAGGAATAGAAGTCAGATCATCACTGAAATACTTCACCTGAATTTGGGACACTACTTGGACTAATGATTGATGAACCAGATCTGTCCAATCACTGCTCACAGAACACTCATAACCTAGATTTCCAGGTAATAACCTATATATAGTCCGCAGGAGTATCCACGGCAGAGATAATTGTGCATTAATTAGGTAAAGGTTTCCTCGGAGGAACGTTACCATTGGCCCTGCTACGTCATCTTCCAACACTTCTTCTGTGGCCCCTTGAGGACGCAGCTATTTAGGGCCTTGAGGCAACAGGGATTTTTTTTTCATTTTTGCATCAATGCGTTCCGAGAGCCAGGTTTCCGAGAGAACGGTGTCATTTTACCGTCGATGACGCTGTATAAGATTGTTTTTGAGGAATAAGTTTTATTTTTTAGTGGAACAGTTTTGGGGCACATATCATAAATAGATTTTGTGATAATTTTTTATGTAGCAGGATGAGCAAAAAACAGCAATTCTGGCATTGTTTTTGGCTTTGTTTTTTTTATTGCATTCTCCATGCAGGATAAATAAATTAGTTTCAGGCTCAATGCACACCATGCGTATTACGTGCGGATTTGCCACACCGATTTTTATGTGGTATATCCGTAGCGTAATACAGTACCAGCAAAGTAAATACGATTTTAAGTAATCTCATCTTTACTTTGCTGAATTTTTCCACACGTAAATTGACCCGTGCGGTGTATTTTAGAATCGGCAGCATATGAAATTATCTTATGTTTCTACCTTAGAATTGTATTTGATGAGTTTATAAAAAAAAAAAAAATACACTAAAATCTGTAGCATAAAATTGCACCTATTTCCGCATTTAAAGACGCACTATTAGGTGCGGATTTTACCTGCGTTTATCTGTGGTTTTGATGCAGATTTTCTGCACCAAATTGCGCAACATCTGCATGTAGCCTCATAGTACGAGTCGATACGGTTGTGGCGATATCAATTGTGTATTTTATTCTTTGAGATTTTTTTAATGCAATAAAGCATTAACTGCCTAGTGCCAGTGCCTTACATGTACAGTGGGTGGCGCCAAGCAGTTAAAAGCAAATAAAAATGTCGCTACTTTTACCGATGTTTATACAATTGTTAAAAAAAAAAAATCACTATAAATAGAATTCTTTTAATTGTCCTTTACTTTAAAAGAGTTTTTCCACTAAGAAAATGTATCACCTATCCACAGGATAGGAGATTAATGTACGATCGCTGGGGGCCCCACACTACTTCAACCGATCACTAGTACAGGGGGTCCTGAGTCAACGTTTTGCCTCAGTGCTCGACAGCAGTTTGGAATATTTTGAAAGGAGCGGCGGTCGCACATGTGCCCTGCCGCTCCAATCAAAGTCTATGAGGCAGGGTGCAGGTGATAAATCTTTTTAGTTCGAACACCCTTTTAAAAATGTTTCTTAATTCTATCCATTTTTTATAAAATTATACTTAATATCTCCTAATGCAAGAAATAGTAATGGGCTAGGTAATGTCCCTGCGGGACAACCTCCCTTGTATAATAAAGAGGCAACTCTATAATAATTATATATACACACAAGAAACAGAGTGTAGAGCCAAGTATATATGAAAGGGATAACAAATTTTATTAAATACATATAAAAACATACATGTTAAAAAGGTACATGAGTGGAGAGACTCTATATAGTATATACACAGGTAAATAGGAAAACCAGGTGTGCGATGTATTTAAGGTCCTTGTATTAAGGACATATGAATAGGGCAATGTGCGATCATAAATAGCGTTAGTTGTTTGGAATAGAGACTGTTTGTGTTAAGGACAGAAATGTCTAGGGGGTGTATACTAAAGTACAATATTCCTGACATCGATAACTCAGATAGCCTTACCCATAGTGAAAGTCCTGGTAGCCTGGGTGCCTGTGTATAGAACCCTGACGCGCGTTTCGCGATGTCCAGTTCCTCTAGATTTTCAGATAAGTAAATAATGAGTTTTTTACATTAGCACTTTCAGTACCACATCAGAAAGAGGTATGTCATGTATAATAATGAATGCTATCCTCATTCTGCTAGTGAAGATACTCCGGTTTGAAGTTGTGTGTGATACATGCACTATTAATAGAATTACAATGAACCACATAGAATAAATTATGCCGTACATTATTCATGCAACTAGTGGAAGCCATCCATCTTCTTAGTGGACTTATTAATCTTTTTTTAAGGCTAAATTTCTCATGGAAGAGAACCAATGATAGTGCTCAGTACAAATGGAGCCACAGGTTCTCCTAATGCTTTGTTTAGTTAAATATATTTTTACATTCAATCAGTCAAATTCCAGGAGTTATTTGGGCAATACACCTAGAAATATACTGCTCGTGTCTTTGGGTAGTTTCTATTGGCCATGGCATTTTGTTCTGGTCGATACTGTAAACTTTAGGAGTCACTTGGAGCCAGCTTTGATTTCCTTTAATATGTCCACCCCAGCCAGAGGGTGTACTGGAAAAGGGTACGTCTAGTTTATAATACATAAAACGGAGATTGATAATAGTATCCTATCACAGTCATGTGTTAGACTAGAGCTGAACAATTAAATCACACCACAACGTGGCTTCAATGTCTAATTGAACCAGAGCGCGAATACACGCAGCGGCCACCATGTGGACGAACACCAGGCTAGTGTGTGGTTTTACAAAAAAATTGTTGCGCTTTTTATATTTTTTCTAATGTCGGCACCTGTTTTTTACAGGTAAACAGAACAGTAGTCACTACATGTGTCTGTACCCATAGATTACATGCACACGTTACGGAATTTGGTGCAGAAAATCTACAACAAAAAACGGCAGGTAAAAACCAAATCGAATAATGCGTTTCTTGATGATTTTTTTTTAGGCGTAGTCTTTACATTTTTATGCGGAAATAGGAGCGTTCTTAGGGCGTGTCCACACACAACAGAATTGCTTCAGAAAATTTCTGCAGCAATTCCGTTGAAAGTTGCATACTTTCCACTGCAGCAAAAACGCACCATTTCCTGCGTTTTTTTTATCTCAGAAAATGTGCATAAATTGACACAAACTTTACCGAAGTGTCGGAATTGTGAATAGACATTGCGTCCTGGCTGGAAGTGATGTCTATTTACGGTCAAGACATTTCAGTAACGTTAATGTGTCAGTATGTGGCTGCACATCATGATCTAGCAAGATCACTATGTGCAGAGTAAATGAATGGAGAGAAGTGTATGACGCTGATTGGTTACTGATTGGTCAGCATCATACACTTGTCTCATACACTTGTCTCGACAATGCCCACTTGGTCAAAAAGTAAAAACACGCCCAGTTGGGCATTAAGAAAGTAATTCGCATAAATCTAAAATAGGTCGTAACTCCGTCAAAAATTATTGTTTTTCTAAATAGAAAACACCGCTGTAATCTACATGACAGCGCCAATCACATTACGTAGAAGATAGGGCACTTATAATGTGGTGACAGAGCCTCTAAGTTATTGTACTGAACAAGTAATATTATTATACTATAACAATTAAAAGGTTTTGTCCCCGAATAATTGAAAAAAAATAAAAAAAAATAAAACCTAATATAGTACATGGCAATCTCTCTGTAAGATACAGGACTGGTTCTAGTTTTGTTACATAGATCCAGAGAAATCCCCATTCATTACCCCAAATGCTCTGCTAGATTTTCTTCAGGCTGGCAGCTCAGGGGGCATGCATTTTCTGCTGCAGCTCCTCCACCCTCCCTGCTAGTTTGTATAGGCAGATCGTTCTGTTTCACTGCATCTACCGCCTCTCTAGAAGAAGCTTTACAAATGCCCCTATTACATGTCTTTTTAGAGGGAGAGCCCAGCCCTATATAATTGAAGAAGAGGGAGAGCCAAACCCTATATAACTGGAGAAGAGGGAGAGCCAAACCCTATATAACTGGAGAAGAGGGAGAGCCTGCAGCTTACACAAAAGGGAGAGGATAAGCAGGAGCAGGGAGAGCTGCACTCTGTACGTAAGCAGTGCCGTTTGCAGGCTCTCTCTTCACCTAAGCAAACTGCTGGCTCTCCTGTGTTTCTTATTGTAGGAGTCTGAATTTCTGAATAAAAACTTTTTCTATACTACTTTGCTGACAAGCCAAAAAGGCATTTTCTATTGGCTGGTGGAAGATAGAGAGTGAAACGGAGCACGTGCGTTTTCCCTCATTCGCTCAGTAGGAGGAGGAGGATTAAACACCAGTGGGCGCCATTATAATGAAGTAAAGGGAATATCCTGCAATTGGAGCATTTTTGTAATACATGGTAAATTACAAAACAAATTTATTAAATGCGGAATTCTATTGCAATAACATTTGATACTAGGATAATCCCTGTAAAAGGATTTTAAAATTTCAATATTGAAACAGAGCAAAAAAATAAAAACATAAAATATTTCATTGAAAGAATTCCCTTAAGGCCTAGTTCACACGGAGAAATTTGCAGGCAGTAAAAATCTGAAGGAATTTTGAGGCAGATTTTGACCAGCCTGCACTTTTGTTGTTGCGTTACTCATCGAAGTTTTTCACCCGCGGTCATTAAGGGCCGTGGGCAAAAAACGCAGCAAAAAAAGCTTTCTCTGCCTCCCATTGATTTCAATGGGACTTGAGGCGGAACCACGGCAAGGGAGAAACGCCGCGTTACAAAAATGCTTCCGCCTCCCATTGAAATCAATTGGTAGCGGTTTTAAATGTTTCTTGGCGACGATTCGGACGCTGGTTCCGCGTCAAAAAAACTTTGTGTGAACTGGGCCTAAGGGGCAACCTATTTACAACACACTGCATTATGACAGGTAGCTCTCAAGCGTCATTTGGTTTTAGCATTGTTTTGTATTTAACCAGCTTGTGGTAGACCCGACTATACAATATAGACCTTACAATATAATTCACAGCTACCTCTACTAAGAGATAAACAAGTGCAAAGCAAGAAGAAAACGAATTAGCAAGTCCAATATGTTCTGGTACATTTGTCATGAAAGATAAGGGAAAATTACTGAAGTCTAATTTTTTACTGAATTTCATACATTTGTCAAAATATTAATTCGGATGTTTAGAGAATATGTATATTTTGTATTTAAATGATACCCAAAACAAAAAAAAACAACTTTAATCATATTTTTAAAGAATAAATGTAGGTTTTCCCAACATATCCATAGGATATGCCCTAAATATCTGATAGATTCAGGTCCTGGGACCTGAACCTAACTCCAGAATAGGGGTCACCATCGGTGGATGCAGCACCTGATGGGGCAGGGGATGGGTAACTCCCGTTTTGGAAATCGGTGTGAAACGCATGGTTAAGACCAACATCTATCAGACATTTATGGCCATATCAAAATAAAAGATTTGTAAAAATTCCCCCGGAAAAACTGCAACAAATTGTGGTGCAGGTTTTTGGGCGGCATGTCCGCTGCGGAAATACTGCAGGAATCAAAAAATAAATTAAAAAAAGTTAATACTTACCCCAGGCGTTGTCACAGCAGCACATCCCTCTCATCTGAGAGGCAGCCTGGCCTCCTGGGATGACACTGTAGTCCATGTGACCGCTGCAGCTTTTGATTGGCTGCAGCAGTCACATTGGATAAAGGGTCATCCCAAGAGGCCAGGTTGTGCCCAGGCGAGAGGGACGCGTCGCTAGGACTACGACAGGGGGTAAGTTTAATAAAATAAAATCTATCTTTTTTTTTTTTCCTCTCACTTGCGATTTTTGCAGTGGAATCGCAGTGTTTCCGCCGCAAAAGTCGCAACACATGCTTCTTTGTTGCAGGTTTTTCCTCTACATTGAATATAACGTGGAAAACCCGCAACAGAAGGGCAGCGATTCCGCAGCATAAATTGACATGCTCTGGCTTACAAAATGACACTGCAGGTCAATTCATGAACTGTTTTTTGCGGCTGCATTTTTCCGCTGTGTGTGGATGAGATCTGTTCAGATCGCATTCACACACAAGCTACTTGTGTCCCTACCCTAAAAGTTTAGTTACATTTTAATAACTAGTGACTATTTGAGGATGGAAGGGGAACATAGTAAGTTTTCTGTAGATTGTATCTCAAATTCTTTCCCTGAAGTTAACCAGACTTTTTTGTGTTAATCCGAATACTGGAAATCTGCATGCAGGATTTAAATTTTTTGAATTTTATTTTTTTATAGGGAATGAAAGCATTTAATGGTCTAGCAGTGATACATGCACCATAATAAATGTCTACATAGACCACACTCATACAAGACACTAAAGAACACGGTTTACAGGGCAATCACTTATTTTGCTTTTTGGGCATTTCACATATTCTGAATTCGTCAGACATAGTTATTCCAGACATATCCGAATAGATAAATGTGTAAACGAGCCCAGATCAGATTTATATAAATTCTCTGGAAGCCAATAACACGGAGAGGAGAAAAACCTGTACGATTACACTAGTCATCTGGGAATCTAACCTCCCTGTGCTCCAGCCTTTTTGCATGATGCATGCAGCAATAATCAACAACCCCATAGTAAGCGGAACCTGGGATTATTCCAGCGGAATAAGATATCAAAGCTAAAGAAAAAATACATACAGAGCAGAGGTAACACTGCCAAAGAGAATTATACCGCCAATTAAAAGGATTTTATTTCTCTCCAGGACAGAACTTTAAAAATGTATACGCACAAGCAATAAAAGTATTACAATATATAAAAGGTTGAGGAATTTTTGGGGGCATTAATCATTACTGTGCAGCACCAATTATTATCCATCTTGTCTCTGCCAGGTTGTCACAGTAACCAGGCTGCTTTCAAATAGCGCATCCTCTACGCTATCGGCAAGCACTTATTGGTTATTCAGCACTACTGTAAGGCTTTGTGCAAACGAGTCGTCATTTGCAGGAGCCTGGATGGCGGCATACACACTGCAGCGTCACCGTTACTCCATGTACCATCGCATGGTGATGTGTTGGGTGTGGTTTAGAAGCAATGCTTCTGAGGAAGACTAGAGTACTTTCGCAATATGGCATGCCAAGAAGCACACTATGACTTTACTTACTATACCCATGTATTAAAGGCGGCACAGTAGGGCCCAATGCACCTCTATAAGTGCATTCAACATTGAGAAACAAGACACCCATGTGCCCCTCATACAATCAGCCAGCAGGAGGCAGCACTTTGCAGTGTTAGGCTGGATTCACACGAGCATGTTCGGTCCGTAAAGGACGGAACGTATTTCGGCCGCAAGTCCCGGACCGAACACACTGCAGGGAGCCGGGCTCCTAGCATCATAGTTATGTACGACGCTTGGAGTCCCTGCGTCGCTGCGGGACAACTGTCCCGTACTGAAAACATGATTACAGTACGGGACAGTTGTCCTGCAGCGAGGCAGGGACTCCTAGCATCGTACATGACTGATGCTAGGAGCCCGGCTCCCTGAACTGTGTTCGGTATGGGACTTACGGCCGAAATACGTTCCGTCCTTTACGGACCGAACATGCTAATGTGAATCCAGCCTTAGGACACATACAGCATCTCATATCTTCTCTTGCCTGACTCTGAAGGCATCAACCTGTTTTCTGGTTTTGAATTTAGTCTTTCCAAAATAAAACAGCCATCACCACCAACACACGTAATGCAATGTAACCAAATAGCAACAGGGCACCCAATTATCGCTTGTAGCCAAAGCAACATCCTATCCTATAAACAGTAAATGCACCCCAGCCACTACTCCCCGATATACCAGAGTGTGGGAAAAGAAAAGCCATAGGCAGGTATGTTGCTGAGGCAGGGTGGAAATGACAGACATTGTAGCAGATTCACAAGTTGTTGCGCCAGAATTCTGGCTTAAGTTGAGCTTTTTTTTTTCCTTTTAGCAAACCAATTTAGATAAATTGATTTGCAGTAAAAAAAAAAAAAAAAAAGGAACCGATGTTTGTGCCTCACTAGACACCTTTCAAAAATGTTTCGGCAAAGGGGTGTGGCTTAAAACGAGACTACATTTTGCCTAGTCTTATTCATTGTTTTATTGCATAGTTTTATTATTAAAGTTCTACAAAAGGACGACCGCTAAACACAAATCATATTAGTGTAAGTTCCTGGGCCCAAATGCTAAATCAGTAATAGAGCTCCCCAACTACTATTTGCTTTATAATACTAGTATCTTATGTGGCAGAGGGGCCTTTAGGCCCCCGTAAATGAAACCTATTATATTGGACAGGCTGTGCTTTTTTTTAGGCAGGATGTTATAGAGCAGAGAGAGCTGAGCAGTTTAATATATGGTTTTGTGGGAAAAGATTCAGTATAACTTGTAATTTATTCATTTAAAACTCTGCTCATTCTGGGCTTAGAGAGTCCAGTGGGCGGTCCTACTCCATGATTGACAGCCTTCCCTGCATGAGTGTGAATACAGAGATAACTATGAATCACTGAGTAGAACCGCCCACTGGACTCCTGAGCCCAGAATGAGCAGAGATTTAAATGAATAAATAAGTTATACTGAATTTTTCCCCATAAAAATATATATCAATCTGCTCAGCTTCTCCTGCTCTTTAACAGGCTGCCGGCAGATTGGTCTGCATTTTCAACCTGGAAGGTTCACTTTAAGCTCCCGGGTGACTGCTACATCTTCACTCATATAGCTACACCTGTTAGTTTAAGCCTTGTATACTTGTGTTGGTTCAGTCAAGAAAAGTCCTCATCACATTCCCTTTTCTTAACTGCAAGACCGAGTTAAGACGTATAATCACTTGGAGGTGAGAGCTCTGTATGGGGTAAGAGAAAATGGATCTCAGAGGAGGATGGAAGAAAAGTAGAGCATGTCTAGCAAATGAATGAATCAGTTTTGCTCATAAAGGCAGCAATACTCTGCGGTACACATCCACATATAAAAGCACAGTGGGAAATGTTTCTAATTACAGCTGTGTACATTACGTACCTGGTACATAGAGGTGACCTTTCACAAGAAGCTCATTTTTATATATCTCATGAGTATGCTGGGTGAAAGTCTTATCATTGACTCCCAAACGTGACAATTTGTCACAACAGCATGTTACTGTAAAGCTCGGCTCACATACATAGGAACATAGGAAAAGTGAGTGCTGATGACAAAGCCACCAACCATCGCATCCAAAAAGATACAACTAAACCATGCATTTCATTACAAATATACATAGTATTTTGGTAGATTAGTAATAGTTAAAGGCTATGTAAAACTTTGAGGGCTTTTTTAAACAAAAATAAATAGATCAGAGTGATTAGTGTTACTTCTTAATTAGTTTTTATTAAAAAGGAGTTTTACTTTTGAAGATACAGCTGTTCTGTATTCCCTAGTAATAGTGAATACGGGTGTGTAGGGGCCAACCATAGGTTTTTCAATCTCCATCCATTTGGTAGAAGCCGGAAGCATAGACCAAGCTGGGATACGCCGTAAATGCGATGCCCAATACTAATAGAGGATGTTCTGAACTGCAAGGCCCCCTGACACCATGTCAGCAATCATGACCGATTTTGCAATACGAGGTCTTTTTTGCGCCAATATGAAACGCAACAGGGCTGCCTGTATAGCTTTCAAGTCTCCCATGGGGACATGAATAGGAAGGGTTTCAAATAGGTAGAGTAGTTTTGGTAGTCATTTTGACCGCAGAAATACGGCCAAAGAGAGATAGAGGCAGTTTTAGCCATTTGTCTAACAAGGCATGTATATTCCTGAGGGAAATTGGAAGCATAAAGTGAGACTTATAAGTGGGTGTCAGCTGGACCCCTAAATAGTTAAGGGAGTGGGTTTACCAGTGAAATGAAAAATTGGCCTTTAGTCTTTGCAAGGAATCAGGAGGAATGTGCAACAGAAGAGCCTCAGTTTTACTGGTATTAACCTTATACCCAGAAAGACATCCAAAACCCTGCAGTAGGGCATGGAGGTTAGGGAGAGTGGTGTGTAAGTGCGGGAGAGTAAGCAAAATATCGACTGCAAAAAAGGGACAATTTAAAACTCTTTATCTCGGACTCTTACGCCTCAGTACAGATACGGGTTCAATAGAAAAGGGAAAAAAAGTAATGGGGAAAGGGGCAGCCCTGTCGTGTGCCAATACAGATCTGAAATGGACGAGTGTAGGTATGTGGAAGCTTAATCGGGTCTGTGGGTTTAGAATAGAGTTAAGTTAGGGCCGACAGGAAGGGACCAGACAGACCAAAAGCCTTCAGGCAAGAGAACATGAAAGGCCACCCTAGGCGATCAAACACATTTTCGGCATCAAGGCTCAAAAATAAAGTGTGCTCTACAAGTATATTAGCGACTTCAATAAGGTCAATGGTTCTCTGGGTATTGTCCCCTCCTTGCCGGAATGGGACAAACCGCACTTGATCTTTGTGGATAAGGGACGGAAACCAAACGTTGAGGCGTGCAGCTAGAATTATGGTGAAGACTTTGAGGTCAGCGTTCAACAACACGATGGGTCTATAATTTTTACAGTCCATCTGGTCTCTTCCCAATTTAGGAATTAAGGTAATGTAGGAATGTAGCATAGTAGAGGGGATATGATCTCCAGACATGAAGAAGTTAAAAACAGGTAGTAAGTGAGGCAACAATTCAGGGCTAAATATTTTATAGCAAAGAAAGTCAGTTCGTCAGGGCCTAGAGATTTCCTGTTGGGTAGGTCTTTGATGGCAGAGTCAACGTCCTCAAAGGTGATGGGCTCATTAAGGGAAGTGAGGTCTGAGGGGGGACAGGGAGGGAAGATTGCAAGACTCAAGAAAGAAGTTCAAGCGGTCCGCTCTCCTCTCCTTATTGCCGGGTAGACAGTCCGGCAAGGAATATATTTTAGAGTAGTAATCATGGAAGATGCCAGCAATAGCGTCCGGATCATACGTAACTTGACCATCACTTCCCCTAAGAGCACATGGTATTGATTGTTCAGTTTGGTCACGTAGTTCTTTGGCTAAAAGGGTATGGGGTTTATTGCCTCTTTCGTAGTACCTCTGTCTAGTGTAGAGAAGCAATCGGTCCACTTTACAAAGTAGTAGATCTTTAATGTGAGCACGAGTGTCTATTAAGTGTATAAGAGGACGTTTGGTAGGGTTAAGTGCCATAGTAGATTCTAGGGACAGCAGCCTAGTTCGGAGCTAAGTCAGCTTAAGTGTGGAATCTTTTTTAAGACGAGAAAACAAAGCAATACAGTGTCCCAAAAGGGTGGATTCCGCTGAGACATCCTACATTTAGGTCAAAGAATTGCTGTAGATGTGAGCGGAGTTCGTCCCTAGTCTGCGGTCTCTTGAAGAGAGTCTCCTTAAGTCTCCAATAGCACACCCTAGTGTGGACTTGCGAGGTCTTGAGGGATAGTGACTGGGGCATGATCCGACCAGGTCGCAGAACCCATATGGGCATCCCTCATCATACGCAAAAAAAAAACAGGGTGTTTCCAAACAAATAATCTATGCGCGTATGGGTTCCATGCACCGGAGAGAAAAATTGGTAGGATTTATCAGTGGGATTGATTCGCCAAAGGTCGAATAAAGAGAATGTATGTAGAAGTTTTCGAAAGTCTGAAGAAAGTCGGGATTGATTAGGGTGCGGGGACTTGCCTGCCAGGGAAAGCCGGTCTACATGGTTAGAGAATATTACATTGTAGTCACCCCATGTAGAAAACCTGTAGAGGGAAGGTTAGCTAACTTATTGAGTATTCTAGAAATTAAACTGATTTGGGATTTGTTAGGTGCGTATAAATTGCAGAGGATGATCGGGGAGCCCCAAAATGTCCCTTGGAGGATGACATATCTGTCCTCAGGGTGAAGTTGCGAGGAGGTAATTTGCAGAGAGCATTGGTAGCAGAGTATGCTGCCGGGTAGTATCTCCTGGCAAAGTTAAACGACCCCGTAGAGTCAAAGTTGGTCTCGTGAAGGAAAGCCACATCAGCCTTCAGAGCCCTGAGTTTATTAAGTGTCAGATGCCTCTTCGCGTTGGAGTGAAGGCCTCAGACATTCAATGTAACACAGTTCAATAAGGGTGAAAATGTGTGCAATGAAGAAATGGAAAGAATGTACTCACCCCAGCGACACTCCACAAGCAGCAAGGAAAACCAGTTTCAGCGAGGGATGAAGTAGATGTTCGGTCAAGAAGTATGACGGGAGAACCAATATTCAAGGCACGATGAAGAGGAACGGGTCACAAGAGGGGTAGTGTAGAGACAGGACCAACACAAGACAAAATAAGACAGTTAAACACACAAAGAAGACGACAAATGCACTCGTTACGTGGACCAGGTGACACTGTACCTGGATGAGGAAAAAAGAAAATAAAGATCGTATAATATAGGCGTAGTAGCACCAGAGAACAAAAGATTCAGTACTCCCACAGTTGTGGAGGTAAAAATAGAAGAAAATTCCTCTGGTGAGGGGGGGGGGGGGGGGGGTGCCAAAATATAAGAGCACAGTCAAACAATTGTAAAGTGAAAAAGAAAAATGTAAACCTTAACAACAAGGACCTCAACCTGTAAATGAAGATATATAAACTTTACAGGGCATAAAATGCAATGAAGTACATTCAAAAAGTCCTCTTGAAGGAATATTAGAGTGGTAGCCAGTATGCAGCCTCATGGATACTAGAAGGTAATAGAAAAGCCGCACCATTCTTCAAGGCAGGAGGGCCAGCGTTTGGGAGACATTCTAGGTGATGTTCCAGATGACCCCACAGAGGGGGGACGTCGTAGTTTGCTCTAGCCGGATACCCATTCAGGTGGAGTAGGTGGTGATGGAGAAGCAATCTCCCAATCAGAGATATCCAGGACAGGAATATCAAGATTAGCTCAAAAGGCGGTTAGGTCCTCATATGATTTCGGGGTCGCTGAATAACCATTTCTCCTAGCAGTTAGAGAAAATGGGAAGCCCCAGCGATATAAAATTTGGGAGATCTACAGCAAAGTGAGGAGTGGACGCAGATGTCTGCGTTTGTACAATGTAATCCAGGACAAGTCAGGATACAGCTGCAATGGGGCACAATGAAACTCAAAATTATGGAGGCCATGGGCCTTGGACATGATGCGTTCTTTAGTTTCATGATCATGAACACAGCAGTTAACATCTCTAGGGTTAGTAGCAGTCCCCTTAGGCTTAAGCGCACGGTGTGATCTGTCCAACTTTATACGGTGGGAGGTAGGTTCTCCCAAAACAAGATTAAGGATAGATTCCAGAGTGACCAGTAAGTCTTCGTCTTCTGCTGCCTCAGGGAGGCCACGGATTCTGATGTTGTTTCTAAGGCCTCTATTGTCCAAGTCCTCTAGGTGACGGGTAGTGTCTTGAAGTGCCATCCCATGAATGTGCACAGTTTCTTGAAGATGAGCTGTATTGATGAGTATCAATGTGAGCTTTTTCCAGGGCATCTACCTGGGTAGTGAGTTGTTTGAGAGCCTTGCGGACCACTGCTATTTCTGATTTACATGTTTGGGTGACTCTAATAACTAAATTATCGAAGTCCATCTTTGTGGGTAAGTCATGAAGGAATGCCAGCTAGGGAGGTGGTGTAGAGGGCAGTTGGCGGGGCAATAGCGGGTCAAGGGTCTGGTTCAGTGGAGGGGCATGCCATGCATGCTCTTCAGACCGATACCTGCTCAAAGATGGAGTAGCCCCGAGTTCGGGCTGTGAATCCGACCATTGCAGTGGGGCCAGTAATGGAGGTGGCAGTTCATGGGAAGGAGAGCCAGGGCATAGGGATATGTCCCCTGCGGGATCATTCGGGCAAGGCTGTAAAGGCAACTGTAATGGCGGCTGCTAGCCAGGCAAGACCGAATGGGCTGACAGAAGAGGGGGTGAAGTAGCAGAGTGTACCTGGTCTCCTATGTCGTCTCCTGCCGGAAGGAAGGTTGCTGCTCCCGCAGAGAGAGCTGATGCGCGAGCCCTGGCTCCCGTAGCAGTGCGTCCCCAGAGAGAGAGAGAGAGGACGTGGATGCCATCTGAGTCAAGTGAGGCGTGGAGTCAAATCGCTGTCTGTGCTGCTGGTGTGGAAGGGAAGTCACGTGTCATGGAGCCACGGCGGGCGGGCACTGCTGAGTGGGAAGACATTGGTGCGGATCACTCGTTGCGGCAGTATATAAGTCTCCATTGAAGGAAACCCACCCGGAGATGCAGCAGGTTGCGAGGGAGGTTTCTGGCCACTTTTCTTCCCCATTTGAAGCGTAGGAGGAAGGCTGCCCAAGTGTAGAGAGGTCGAGGTGAAGAGCTAAGGTCTCAGGCGTCCATGCGCTTGGTCATCCTGCCTCGACCCCCAAACTAATTTTTTATAAAAAACAAATTAAGAAGGTACACTAAATCACATTGACCAATCAATTTTTTTATTTTTAAAAAGCCCTCAAAAAGGTGTACACAGCCTTTAAGAAGCTGAAAATGTAAAATAACAAATGGATCATTTAATGAAGAAAAAAAAAAAACACACACGAGCAAGCAGTACTGCATGTAAAAGGACAAACAAACATTAGCATTTTTCCCCCTTGAAGGGGTTGGTTTAGAAAAAATGGTTGTTTTTCTTCCAGAAACAGTGCCACACCTGTCCACAGTTTGTGTGTGGTTTTGCAGCTCAGCCCCATTCCCCTTAATACGAGACAACCCATGGACAGGTATGGGGCTGTTTCTGGCAGAAAGCAGTCATGTTTTTCTAATACTGTACAACCCCTTTTAAGGGGTGGTGAAAGTTCTTTTAATCCCAGTGTCATGCTCCGCCCCCTAAGGCACTGCACTAGACATTTCACAGAATATCTGTTTTTCTCAGAGTTTTCCTGTAATGAGTAAAACAGTGATAGCATGTGTGTTACAGAGTAGGTTTGTTTTTGCCAATCATGTTCCTAGACCATCTGAATTGCCAATCAGCAGAATGTAATTTATAATCATGGAGGTTTTTAAGGCAAAAAGTGTGTGATTCACAAATTATCATTAGAAAATCTCTTAATCTGGATTCTTCTCTCTCTCTCTACTAGTGTGGAGCCCGTCGGTCAAGCTACCGAAAAGCCAAATACGTATTAATCCAATCAATATCAATGAAGTTAAAGCCTTTGTGATTACAACCTGACCTACTTGTCAAGTCTCTTCATTTATAGGAGGCATCCGATTTGCGAATTAAAGTTTATCTTAAATTGTTCAGCATGGCCTTGCAAATCATAGTCTTATGTGATCTACAGCATAGCAGGTTATATGCACGTAATATAGAGCATACGCAAACATTGACAACAAAATCAATCAGATTACGCAAAATCAAACCAAATATCTGCCGACAACTGAATTATAGATTTGATAAAAAGGTATGTGAAGTAAATGGCAATGTTGGAAAAAACTTTTTGAAGACCAATTCAGACGACTAGTACATTCCTAGGTGCGTTTCCTAAATTACTAGTTCCATTCGATTGGCCTTGACCACATAATCTGTTCATACCAAAAAAAAAAAAGTCTAAAGACTTAAAAAATCAGCATCTAACTTACACCCAAAAAGGGTTAAAGAGCTAATAGTACTTTCACTCAGTGGCGTACCACCAATGAAGGCAGATCCCGCAGCTGCTACAGGGCCCATAGGCCGAACGGCCCAGCCTCCTGTCCCTCCACATTAGTGACGCCTGGCGCCCTCCCACAACCACCCTGTAGGCATCATCATCTTTCACTTTGTGTGCTGCCAGCTGCCTGCCTGTCTACAGTATTTCTCTCTCTTGTTCAGAGACACATAGGGACAATTAGTCATCATGGCTGCGCTCTTGAAACGTCGCATGATTCATCTGGAATTGCTGGCGCTCCTTATTGGTCAAAGTTCCATGACTCCCACCCTGCTGGCGCTGCGGCTCGGTCTCTCCCTCCTCTGTTTGCCGCTGCTGTATGAAAAAAATGTGCTAAGAGCAGAAAATGGATTTAAAAAAAAAAAAGAGAAGAACATCCACAATACTCACCTGCCACACTAGCGCCACCCCTCCGATGGTCTGACGGGCATTATGTTCGGATTACTTTAGCTACAATATACGTTGTTTTTTTTTTGGAGTGGGGAGCAATTCTGACTTTTGCTATTGGGTGCTGTGATCGCTTTGTAATCCCCTGCTCTCATTATATAGCTCCCAGAACCAGAGAGTTTGGTTGGCTGTACCAGATATCCAGCTGAAAAGGAAATTTAGGAGGAGCATTGAAAGCTGCGGTCAGTCATGCAGATTGGCTGAGAGCAGGTGTTCTTCTCCCAATCCTCCTCCCATGCTTATGTTTCAGCAGGATGTCACCTTCAGCAGAGGTCATCTTGTCGTGGCAGGTGGGCTCACACAATTTGATCAAAATGTGCTCTAAGAACCTCACTATTGCAAGTAGATTCAGCAGCAATGCATATTTATTATTTATAGTGTTTAGGTGGCATTAGTGTTCGCAGAGTGCTGTTGCCACTTTTGGATATTCTATTGTCAGCAGGATGTCAGACACTGTATACAACCACTACTCAAAACTGAGGTTTTATGCCTCTATATAAGGGTATTTTTACATTGCAGGATTCCCTGATGCATGCCTACGACGTTTGCCACTGTATAGGCATACAGTGGCATACGTCACTCATAGGTCCCATGTTAAAAAAAACGTATAGTGTGCAGTATACGTTGTTTTACTGGAGGACTCTGAAATAGTGTACTCAACCATTCTATTCTTTACAATTGAAAAAATTGTTATACCAGCCCAACAGATAACAGAAAGACTCTATAGAGCCCTATTAAATACGTTCGGCATGTGCGCATGGAGCTTTCCTGGTGCACAAGCCAAAAACCTACACTACAAATGCAATGTGAATAGACCCAAATTTGAGACAGTCAGCAAGTGTTCACGTGAAACAGCTACTGGTAAGGGCTTTGCCATTTTGCCCTAGAATAAAAATATTATCCATTTTTTTTATTATAATCAGGAAGAATTGCGTTGAGCGCTTCACCTTTTTTCTTCCCTTGTGATTATGTGAAATATATAGATTTGCCTAGAGCCAAAGCCAAACACTTATAATTTATCATTTTCTGCAATACTTATAATTACTGGAAAACTTAAGCAAAATCAAACATGCATATTTCTAATTTAAAATGCAGAAATTCCTACACCACAATAAATGGTTCCAGGAAAAAGGCCGTCCCTTGGGTATAGATTCTCAGTTAATTCTTCATCTTCCTACACACTTTGGAGTCTCTCTGATAAGAAACTGCTTTTAGTGCAGAGAAGCTGCATACTACGCGCTTTACTGAAATAGTCAAGTGATTATTAGTCACACGAAAGGCAATAATAGCAATAACAGGTTTGCATAGAAATGCACTTTAAGACCACGTGATCTATTATAAAGGCACCGATCACCACTGATCGTGTATAAAATTCATCCTACAGATAAACGGTGAGAATTGATCGTCCATTTATAATCGTGGATTAACTACACATTTATCATGGACTGTGTTTTGTATGGTCACTGGGGGATTATAGTTACAAACACTTTAAATTCCTACCGGTAAATGGGGCTTCAATCTAGAATACTAGAATTGGGCAGTATTCACACGTTGGGGTTATAATGCGTGATTTTACCGTAACATGTGACTAGATAGTGTGGTATATTCGTATATTCTAGACTCATAGCCATTTGCCTAGAAGGCGCCTGAGGTGAAGGGGGCTGTACACCAATGATTATAGACGGCTTGTAATAGCTGCTCTCAAAAGGTTTTTGTTTTTAATGACCATTCCCTTATATTACATTGTAAAATTACTGACAATACACAGATTCATCTCTGCCGGGATGGAAGCAGTGAATGTTCATGAAGTCCCGACAACTGGCGCATGCGAATTGGAGCTAGCCCGCCATTAGCCAGCAACAACTTTCCAATTATGCAAATGACTGCAAATAGACTTAAGGGTATGTTCACACGTAGGTTTTATTTCAGGCGTATTTCTGAGCATAAACGCCTTGAAATATGCCTGTAAAAAACACCAGCAAAAGGCTTATTTGTACGCTACTGAATGCCTTGTAAAAAGAAGGCTCGTAAAGAAGTAGCATGTCACATCTTGAGGCGTTTTCAGAGCGGATTTTCCATGGACACTATGAAAAACGCCTCAAAGTAAAAGAAAGCTTCATTTTCAGCTCCTAAATACGACTTGAAATCATAGGCTGTTTCAAAACAGCGCTGTAATTTTCAGCCACTTCTATTTGTACATGTTGACATACCGGAAGAGCAGTATCAAGACCGACTAGATATTGTAGTTTAGGTTAGCCGATCCAGTTTCCCTCCGGCCCAGTCCTACTTACTGGTTCTGATTTGAGATCTGCGTGGGGGGGGGGGTTTGGTTGGTGCTGCCTGTGTACAATAAAAAACAAGGGGTTCCTGCGTTCATGAGAAATGTTGCATAAACTGGGGACCCCAACTAAGACTCCTGCAAGTCCCTGCCAGACAAATGGTCTCTACAGAAGTTGAGGGAAAATAGATTTCGCTCATCTTATGATGCATGAAGGCTGCAAAATGCGTAGGTTTGGAGGAGGCTTGATTCTAACTCTGCAAACTTGAGAAGGTTATACTGAAAAGAGCAAAGCTGCAGGAAGTGTAGCTACGGCTCCGCTCAGTAACACGTGCATCAATAGTTCAACTGCAAGGCCCGGACAAATTACCAAATTCACCATTTCAGAAATATAAGATAAAATCGGGGTAGGAGAAGGGTAAAGGACAATCTTCAACCAAACTGAAATGAAGTTTTCATGCTCAAACAAGTGCTTCAGATGCTGGAGCCATATTGAATCCTTAGGTCACTGTTAGGATCTTTCTTTCTAATATTCAATCAGAGGTAAAACTGTGACAGATGAAGGATTGTTGAACAGGTACAAGCTGCGGAGGCTACAAAGATGGAAAAGCCTGGGAGGGGGCAGTCAATTTCTGCCGAATAATATATTTTTATGAAATAAAAGTTCAGTATTTTATTGATTTAGTTTTGAAACGCTTTATTGTAAAAGTGCTGCCTGGGATATAGAAGATGCATCAAGCGGCGATCCCCAAAGGAAAAAAATTAAAGGGAGAACCTTGATCGTCAGATCTGCCACACACAAAAGGCTTGTAGAAGGCATCATTTTTGGCTTTCGTATCTGGCAGATTCAGAGGGGATGACAACATTCCCATAGGGGGTGGGTGGATATATACACATATTTAATACTTCGTATATGTAGATCACTATGTTTATTCACCTTTTGACCATGCACACAGATAGGAGACTTACGTTCTATTCTAGTAACCAAGGCAAAGCATTCAGCCTTCCAATGCTTCACAGTATAAAATGTTGCTTTGAATCTATGAAGCTTTTAGATAAAAGGTTTAATATTGAAGTTTTACCATCAAAAGAATCTATGATGGTCTGTTATCCCATCTGTATAGGCTCGCAGCCCTTTTACACAGGGCCAATGATTGGGCAAGCGTGCGTTCATATGAACGCTCCTTACTGATCATTGCTCTATGTAAAAAGGGCAACGATCAGCCGATAAATTATCAAACGCTCATCAGCTGATCGTATGATTTATGCAGCACTAAATATTATCGCTGCATGCAGCACATTTCTCTGTGTAAACAGGGAGATGTGCTGCCGACACTATGGAAATGTTTGGGGAAAAGTGATCGTAGTAACAATCACTCGTTCCCATACATTACTGATCATTGCTCCTTGTGAAAGGAGCGCTGATCAACGAGTGGTCTCGTTGATCGCCGCTCGTTTCAACGATCCATATGGGCCATGTAAGGCTGGGTTCACACGAGCATGTTACGCCCGTAAAGGACGGAACGTATTTCGGCCGCAAGTCCCGGACCGAACACACTGCAGGGAGCCGGGCTCCTAGCATCATAGTTATGTACGAGGCTAGGAGTCCCTGCCTCTCTGTGGAACTACTGTCCCGTACTGAAAACATGATTACAGTAAGGGACAGTTGTCCTGCAGCGAGGCAGGGACTCCTAGCATCGTACATAACTATGATGCTAGGAGCCTGGCTTCCTGCAGTGTGTTCGGTCCGGGACATGCGGCCGAAATACGTTCCGTCCTTTACGGACGTAACAAGCTCGTGTGAACCCAGCCTAAGTGTACCCTTCGTATGTGGAATTTCATAACAAATAGAGAAAGTGTAGATTTAGTGTGAATTCTGTACACAGTTGTATTTCTAAAAGAAGCAAACCAACCTATATACTGTGTGTGCTCAAGACGTTATCCAAGATAAGACAAACAATATATAAATATAGGGTCTTAGACCTGGGCACAGTTGTCTCCTACTGCGGAGTTGTTCACACAGGAAGAACCAAATAAAGAAAAAAAAGACACTTGCCAACCAGCTCCACGGGTATGGAGATCACACTGGTGAACGGATGCAGGAGGGTAGGGTTCCAAGTAAAAGACAGTGTCTGGTTACACCGTCGGTGTGGGTTGGGTATTGGCATCAGTGTGCTTTGCGTGTGGTATGCGTTTTTCACGTCCGTGCATGCACTTTATTTTTTTTATTTCTCTGCTTTTCTTTGTAACTGATGCGTGAAAAACGGACAGCACACGGATGTTGCCGTGTGCTATCCTTGGTTTTCACTTCAATGGGCGACTAGGTGTGCAAAAACGCACCAATATAGGACACGCAGCGAGTTTCACGCAACGGACACTCGCTACGTGAAAACTCACGCATGTCTGAATAGCCCCATTGAAATGAATGGGTCCATGTGCTGGGAGTTATTTCAATGCACGGACGAGTATTACGTTCATCTGAATGAGCCCTTACTCATAGCAGGAGTAAGGGTTAGCGTTACCTAAAACAGATAAACTATATCTTTGGTCGGTCTGTCTGCAAACATGTTTTTGACCTGTACATTTTTTGAATAAAAGGAGATTTTTTTTTTATCAGATGGAGTTGCTGGATATTCCTCTTTAACTTTGATTGTTCACAGAGGAACGGATCGGCTTTCATCCGAGTGCCACCAAAAGTTTGTTGCATAAAAGACGTTTTGTATTTAAGGCAGTTCATTGGAACCTAACCACCATAGATACTGCACCAGGGCGTCAACCACAGACTTAGCCAGTATCAAAGTGGGATTCATTGGGTTTACCAGAGGAAATTATTCTGAGGGCTGATGCTTCTCATCTATACAGAACATGTGCAATTCCAATTTTGTCGTAATGTGTGTTTTGATGGCACACACAGAAGATACGGTATCAATAAGGTCTAATAAGCCATTTGTGAATCAACCCATAAGAAATAGACCTTTGTGGCAAGTGATTGGGTCAGGACCAAATAGGGTTGTCTTCCACTGGGGACCTTTTGTGTCATAGCCTGGGCCAACCAGAGTATCCTGGATTTATTTTATTTCTAGTGACTAAACAGTATTATCAGGGTGTAATATATAGAACTATTTTTTTTTTAACCCTGCAGGTCGATAATATAGATCAATATGAACATCATGTGCATCTGTATAAAATCGGGAGGTACAGTATGGTCCCATTAAATTCTATGGGCACTATGTTACGGATTCATGCCATTCGTTATGGATCCTAATATAGTCTTGAGGCCTAAGATATTATTATGCAGATGCAATACAGACAACTGTTAATCTCGCAATAAAAACAGAAAAACACCAGATTTTTTTTATCGCAATATACATTTTTGAAGGAAACTATATAGGACTGCTAACCTACAGCTTCCACCATTCACGATCAGATGAGGAGAGCCAACCCTGGTGCATGTACTACTCCCTACATCAATTTCAATCAGCCGCTACTTCTCTGCTGACGGCTTGTTATTCTCCTCACAAATTGAAATATAAGCACATCCTGGGCAGTTCAAAAATATTTTGAGACATTTCTCATTTCCTTCTGTTCTTTAGATTTAATCTCCAAGGCACCTGGATATCATTTTGCTCAATTGTTTTGGTTTTCTATACAATATTGAACTGTTGATATGATGGATCAGTACACAGAGGCAATTACGCCTTACACCAAGGAGCCAGAGTTTTATATTTATGCATCGAAGCAAACTTTGAAAAATTATTATTGTGTTCTTGGTATCAAAACAGAAAGCAGGACATTGTGTGAAGAGGGCAGCAAGTATAATAGCCGGGCTGATCACATGAATATTGGTCTACATTATTACTGGGTCACTGCTCGCCCAAAAATAAAACCGGCTTTGAATTTAAAACAAAAGCGAATGAAAGAAAGTCTATAGTATAATGGAGGCATTCGTATGACAAGGATATACTTTATCTGCTTTCCTAAAAAGTAAGCAACATAACAGATGCAGCAGAGAAGAATTGGTTGTTTTAAATCTGGGGTCTCATCCTCTCTAGACCAATACAGCCAATGTTTACATAGTAGCCCATGGATTTCAATACATAATACTACATTTCCCCTGCAGCATCACCGAGACTTCCAGTGATTGGTTTATCATCAGGGGAGATGCATTAGAAAAGAGGGTTATCCTGGTTTTGACTTGCAAATACTGATGCAAAATACTGATTAAATCTGCAATGTGTGAATGAGGCCTTGAGATCATAGAGGACAATCAACAAGGCGGTGTATGAATACCAATCGTAGAAATTATGAAGATGTCCAATGATAAGACCAGAACAGAAATCAGACAATTCTGGAAAAATGCTTCACAGGGTTGACAAAAGTCAAAATTTACAGCACAGAATAATAATAAATAAAAAAAAAAAAAAAAATAAGAGTATTCCAAGCATTGGAGACAGGAAGTGACAAATGAATATAGAAAATAAAGCAGACCAGATGACTGCCTCAAGAATCATAACTAAGGAAGTGTCAAATGAATAGAATAAAAGTTCCCATTAGGACCCATTGACACATTTAAAATATTTGTACGTTTGCAACCAATTGTAACAATAATTGGTGTAAAAGCACAGAAAAAAACTGGTGTTGATTAAAATCGATCGTAAATTGGTCGTACATTGTTGCCATTATGCTGGTTCCATATATTCCAGAACTTCTGCAAACAGCAACCTATGGTTTAAAAGATCCAGTCACTAAATATGGGGGGGGGGGGGTCCCATGTATTTCAGAAACCGCTGTCCACATATATCTGAAAGCTGAAGTAGACCATAAAGTTTTTGTCTTGGATTGAATATTTCTGTTAGGAGGTTTACACTACATTGTCCATCGCTGCTCCAACACATAAGAATTTCAACTTCAATCATAAATTGAGGTAAGAAGCAAGAAATTATATATTTTTTATATGAAAAACAGAAATAAAAAAAAAATGCCACTTTTGACGCAATCATGGCCAAAATATATTAGACTTAAGTTTTAGACGAGTGGTCAACTGACACCCACAATGAAACTTATTCAGATCCAAATCCATAAAATATATCGATATATCAGAGAGAAGTAAGAGACACAAGACGACATCACCAATGCTCAATGGATTAAATTACCATTCACAACACAATTATTCTAGACCCTAGATACCATAGAAGACAACGGTTTACTGTTTAAGTACAGGAGAATGAGTAATTTTAAGAACTACAGAATGCATAGGCTTTGATGGACATGTCCTTAAATATACTACAACAAATTACAGGCTATACATGACCCCTCAAACTGTTGTTATATTTCAGTGTTAAAACTTGTAATTAGTCCGAGTCTTATTACGCACTAGGCTTTCATTAAGATGTATAGATTACACTACAAATGCGTTCAAGAATGACACCATTATAATGATTCTAGTGATCTAGGGCGAGATGTCTTCAGTAGATATATTTATATAGCAAAATCTTTATTCTCCTACCTGTTGTCTTTAGAAGCTGCCTCATCGCTGCCATCATTCAAGTATGACTTATCTTGTTTATTAACAGATGTGGGACTCAAAAACCTTGAGATTGGTTAAGAAGTATTAAAGGTATGGGTGGGAAAATAAGTAAATACAAGAGACTGCCAAAGATGGATCTAGGTTATTACTGAGGCTTGTAGTCTAAAAGTAATCACAGTCTGAATAAAGAGCTTTACAGATGTAATAGAAAAAAACAAAAAAAACACTAAAAACGTTTTTATATACTTACTATAACATTTAAAAATATAAAGCCAAAGAAAGGAGATGAAAATAAAAACTATTATAATAATAATATCCTTCATCTTACCAATCTGACCAATTTTCATATGCGGAGAAGCTACAATGCTTCCCCCGATCCACAAAAACTCCTCCGCCAGCCAAGAGATTCCAGATTTCTTTTGCAGTAATGGTGGTTTTGAAGTTTCCATTTTTAAAAAGATCTAGATACTAACAATTCACCCCAGGAAGACGTGATGGATAACCCCACATATGTGCAGGCCAAAATATATGGACTCCTATCTCGGAAGTTTCCAATGCTTCAGGAATATCGCTTTTTGGAAACCGGTGCATCGTTTCCTAATGTGCTACATTGACTGAAGTTCATTGTCCCAGTAGGTTCTTCTGAACATGAAAGAGAGTAGTACATCCAGAAGGCCTCCAAAAAAAGTAAAAAAGAAGAAGATCCGACAAAAACAATGTAGTTACTACGAAAAAAGTAATAGAGTAGTCAAAGTGTAGGGTTAGCGCCAGTCTGCTCCTCATTGCTCTTAGGTGGTACCTTTCTTAATTCCACCAGGTGGTTAGAATCTTCAAATCATAAAATCTCCCCAAATTAAAAAAAAAAAATGAATCCTATTAAAATAACACAATTATGCCTTTATGTTCCTTGCTGAGAATGCGGATATGTCCCAGAGACGTTGGTCCTCCTCTTGAAGGCCCACAAAGCGTCTAACCAGCACAATTCTAGACTCATCCTCAACACACTTGCTAAAAACACACAGACCAACACACTGCATCACATCAAGTGGATTTCTAAATCTGTCACATGTAATAATCCCAAGACAAAGTCTCTGCTCTATCTAGTCAGAGGATTACTATCCTACCAAGCAATGAGAAAAAAAATACGCTAGTTTAAATGACTCACTTTCCCAAAGGTATGGCCTACAAGAAAGAACGAGTTAGCACAAGAAGTTAACTATTTCTGGTCATGGTGTCATCTATCCCAAGAGATGCAAACGCTCAATACATTCTAAATGGAAACTTAATTAGTAAGGATCTCAAGAGAATCTATGGTTTGTACACAATGCAAAGTCACAATTGCACCATCTCTACTTGAGTGTATTCTATTTTAGATCACCAAATGAGGATACAATCCTTATATACGCCCCATTTCAGGAATTTAGTTATTTTAAATTGATAAACTTATATGGAATAAAATACTCGATAACCATGTGACATTACCCATAGGTTGGAAATAAAAATCATACAAAGAAAGAAAAAAATAGAAGGTTTGATCAACCCTATAGTCAAAGCCTTTGTTGAATATCACAGGGTAGAGCGCCAGCAGCCTAAGGGCTCATGCACATGGCTATGTAACGAATCCGTGTCACATGGATTTGCAATGCTGTAGAAATAGGGGTGGGTATAGCACCATTGTCACTTTAAATGGGGATGAAAATGCAACATACCCGCTTCACGGACCAGCTCTAGCCCACTCGAGTATTCACAGGAAGAAGCAGCGATGATGTCAGCATTCCAAAAAAACGAATCTTTTTATTGTCTCATAGTACAGATACCAGCAATGCTTCAGCTCGAAGTGAAACTTTTTCAAGCTGGCTATAGCTTGAAACTGGCTCACCATCAGCTTTTTTGGAATACGGACGTCATCGCTTCTTTTTCCTATGTATCTACATTACAACCAATGTTCCCTCTGAGTCTTGGCAGCTCCTGAGCGGAGCAGTTAGGGAGCAGGGCAAGTCTCCATCAATGGTGGGCGATCTGATGACCAAAAGTAATACCCCCAGTAAACGCTAATATAGCGACTAAATAAGAGAAGAAAAACTTAAGTTAAATTAGTTTTAATTACTTTTTTAAATACTATAATATCACAAGTCCACCAGTAAAATAGACAGTTATAAACACCAATTATAGGCATCAATGAAAGAATCCCTCATTACACCACAGGCCCAGCACAACACATACCCCCTGTAGATATCGCCACACATCAATCCCCGCTCTCCTTGTATATACTGTCACACAGCCCCCCGCCCCTGTATATACTGCCACACAGCCCCACTCTCCCCTTGTATATAGTGCTACACAGCAATTCCCTCCTGCTGTATATTACCACACAGCAAATCCCCCCCCCTGTATATTACCACACAGCAAATCCCCCCCCCCTGTATATTACCACACAGCAAATCCCCCCCCTGTATATTACCACACAGCAATTCCCTCCTGCTGTATATTACCACACAGCAAATCCCCCCTGTATATTACCACACAGCAATTCCCTCCTGCTGTATATTACCACACAGCAAATCCCCCCCTGTATACCACACAGCAAATCCCCCCCTTGTATATTACCACACAGAAATTCCCCGCCTGTATATTACCACACAGCCAATCCCCCCCCCCCTGTATATTACCACACAGCAAATCCCCCCCCTGTATATTACCACACAGAAAATCCCCCCCCTGTATATTACCACACAGAAAATCCCCCCCTGTATATTACCACACAGCCCCCTCAAAAAGAAAAAAAAGGATTACTTACCTTGCCCCACTTCCGCGATGGACAGAGCGCTACACTGCCTCTCCGGCGGGACGCATGTGCAGACCGGCATGATGGGACGTCATCACGCCAGCCTGCGCAGGGAGTCTTCCCAGTGCCTTATAGGCTGCAGGCCTAACGTGGCCTGTAGCTTATATTTGTATCTGCGTCCTCAGACGCACATACAAGTGAGTGTGGCTGTTGCTAGCGACGCTACTGCATCCGCCCGCGACAGTGCGCAGGCTTTAAACTTTAGTGAGCGGGCGGACTGTGGACGGTGCGCGGACGCACACCTTATAGGGAACACGGATTACGACACACCTACAAATCTATAGGCCCATACTGTACTACTGATTTCATACAGAGGCAGGCGTATTCCCTGTCATATTACAGAGGTATTTCCGTCTAGAAGCATATGGTTTAGTACAGAGGCACCATAAGGAAAACACACAGTGCCCACGGCTCCATTGTATAGAACCATATGGTCTCCAGGTTCCGCCATACAAGGTCTGTGCTGTGCGCATTAGGCCCAAGATCTTCTATTTTATCTCCAGGTTAAAATAACCCCTCAAGTGGTGATCTCAAAGACCATGGCGGCAGGGAGGATGCTGTGCCAATGTCTGCTCGTCCATGTAGTCCATATGGACAGATAGGTGTCTATCAAATCATATAAAATACTGTGGGGCAGTCCTATGTAAACACTTCACCCCCCTCCCAACAGTCACAATAGTTAGCCAATATGGACTCTAACACGCATTGAAGTAAAGATTGAGCGCTGCGTTTATCTTAATTTTTGCAGGTCATATTGGCTCAAGAAATGCTATATGTGTACATGATGCTTTTTCTCTACAACGTACACAACTGTATATTAACCTGGGCCTATTATCTACTCCAAACGCGGTTCACTTATGTTGTTCAGCGCAGAAACAGATCGTGCTCAGGTGTTTAAGTAGATGGCTTTGCTTTTTAAAGGTACTCGTGTTATGTCTGGAAGGATTGAGCAATGATAGAAATGAATGAAACACTAACCTGTAAAAACCAATGTCATTTGAGTCCACAGCAGGAGTTCAGGCAGGGGATTGGATAAGTGGCTGCGCTCTACATACTATAAGAGGGGTTAATGTGGGAAAATCCCTCTTACTACTATTCTTGAAACATACCGAGCAGAAGTACTTAGGAAATAAGCCTATTATAACATGTTTCTATTCTTACACCATTCGAGTCCTACACAAACGTCTCTTGGGTTGGCATTTCAATAGAGTTTAAAGGGTTTTCTTTATAATATGTAGATGTCAAGGGCTTTTCAGCGAATAAAAAAAATAATCTACGATAGGGTGACTTCACACGGAGTGTTATTCGGAAAAACGCCAACATTGTTGTGCCATTTTTAGGACATTATTACACATACTACAAACAGTGCAGTTTCTTTTGTGGCTATTATTTTGTCTGCATTTTTCTTGTCCCAGTGGCGTTTTTGTCTGAATTGTATCAAAACTTGCTTTGGCGGCTTCTCCAGCATTTTGTGAGGTTTTTCCTCCCATAGACCTCTATACGTTTTTTTTACCTCTTCAAATAAAATAAAAACAATGGATGTGTCAATGTATGTAGCCCTTTTTTTTGGCGTTTTTGGTGGCGTTTTTTCTGAATAAATCATGTGTCGCAAAGAGGAATCTCTGCATCACATGATCTTTTAATCACATGATTTGCAATGTGAACACCACCTAAAGGAAAAAAACGCAGGTAGTAAAACACCGTCAGTAAAAAAAACGCCAACGAAAATGCCATAAAAATACTCATGTCTAATTTTTTGAGACGAGTTTTTTGAGTCCAAGAAAAAAACATCACACAAAAAGGATGTGTGAATGAGGCCTTAAATATATTAGGTCAGCTATATGGGTTTTTCTGCCTCGCGTATATGGCTATATATACTGTATATCACCATGCAGAATACAGGCTTATCACATGACTTGCATAATTCTTCTTAAACCAACACATAAGTACAGGGCTTGGAAAAATGTCACCTTTAATTTCACAATTTTGCAGAGGTTGCGTCACTGAAGGCTCCATAGCGTGAAACATCTTGTACATACGAATAAAAATTCACACAAATAAAGAATAGTGGTGTTGCCCATGGCAATCTATAACATTCACACTATTATTTCACAAATGAAAGTTAGAAATGTATATAAAACAAAGATGGTCCAAGTGAGTTGTATGCGTTACTGGTGCCACCATATTGTTTTCAGGACTCTATCCAAAAGACTCATTCAAGGATTGTTGGCGTTTGGTCATAAGCCCTTACAAACCAGCCTCATCAACTCCTTGGAGCTTCAAGAAGGGTCCATCACTGGATACGGTCATCTGTTTGGGCTTTAAGGCAGGCCTCTGCAGCCCTTACCCCTTTTAGATTATTGAACCATACTCAGAAACTCTGCACACCGACATCTTATATCGAAGTTCTATATATTCATCCAAATAATTGTGGCCATAATTTTCATGATCCACAAAGGAGGCATCAACACTCAGGACAGAAGTTTTGCATGGAAGGTTTCTTTCTTAGGGTAAGTCCACACGGCAAACTAAAAATGGCTGTAAAATATGGAGCTATTTTCAAGGGAAAACTTTTCTATTGAAATGAAAAATGGCTCAAGAAGTGACATGCTACTTTTTTTACAGGGCGTTTATAACGCTCCATTTTTACCAACAGCCGCGTAAAAAAAAACACTGGTGAGAATGAAACTCCGTTTTTCCCATTGAAATCAATGGGCAGATATTTGGAGGCGTTCAGCCTCCGTATTTTTAGCCGTCTTTCTGGGCGGTTACGGCCCAAAAAACGGCTGAAAATAAGCTGTGTGAACATACCCTAATAATTAGATCTTAACATTTCTAGGTCTACAACACAGGAGAGAGAATTTTTGCAAATTTGGAGGTCTGGTTTTCTGACTAGACTTATTAATAGTAAAGTAAGATAATATGATACGCTAGATGAGTAAAGTGCAATAATTCCCAGAAAATGTCTTCCAAAATCTGCTAGCTGAGCATTTCTAATGATATCTGCTTCATTATGTAGACTCTTCAGAGGATTCATCTGGCATTAAACTCATACAGAAATGAATGTGGGATTTTTTAACGCTAGCTTTATCTTGCGGACAGGTAGTGTGTCATGATGTAATTCTAGCATACACTCCAGACCTTCTCTAATAACTGTCAAATAGTCGACGCATTTACTTAAGACATCTGGGTGAAAGTGTCTTCAAATTAAAGAAATTAATCTTTCGCAGAGCACTAACAAAAACTGAGCCAAGTACAATATGAAGAATAAAATATCTGCTAAGTGAAGGCTATGATGTAAATTCTCTGTCTCTGCCGTCCCACTTCCCATAGTGACTATCTGTGGTTCCAAAACCCATTGTGCCCCATCTGTGAAAAACAATTCTATGGAAAGGATACAGATGGGATTAATTTTTAACCAAACATCTATAATGTGTACAATCAATATTCACACAGAGAGTAATGATACAAATATAAGCAGAATCCATCCCCTCTAACATAAAGCATCATACATCCAGCTTGAAGTTCTGTGGCGCTAGTACAAGTTACGGTATCTCTAGGCTTACAGAATACATACCATAGAGGAAAACCATATGGCTACTACATGGCTCCTCGAAAGAATGGGCCCAGCCCTGTTTGATCCTATCCCCTTTGCTACTGGGAGGTAAAAACCTATGCAGAGCCAGAAGAACGGAATGAAGGTAATGGGAAATTAGCCGCATTTCCCGGATCGAACACAGTTCAGGGAACAGTACTACTAGCATCATAGTCATCCATGACGCTGTAAATCACTTCCTCCCCATCAGACTACCATCCCGTATTGAAAACAGTATTACAATATGGGACAGTTCCTGCGGGGAGGCAGGGACACCTAGCATCATACATAAGGCCTGTATCTCACGGACTGAACACGGCCGCATGAAGAATTCCTAAGGGTAAAAGAAAATGGCATTAAAGGGAAGGAAACACCAGACCCATCTTTTCTTGGTGGAAAAACCCAGCACCATAACAGGGGACCCATTTACAGGTTTGCCATGGATGCCACCTAACTGTTGCTGACCTTAATAATAACTGTACAGTTCTGGTAGATCAATCTCCACTAAGCTAGATTGAAGGGGTTGTTCAGATTAAAAAAAAATAATACGGCTGGTTGCTTCCAAAGACAGTGCCACACCTGTTCATGTATTGCAACTCAGCCCGATTCCCTTTAATGGTGCTGACTTGCAATACAAGACAACCCATGGACAGGAGTGGCGCTGTTTGTGGAAGCAATCAGCCATGTTTTTCCAATACAGGGCAATCTTTAAAAGTAGTGTTTTATGAATTCACCCCACCTCCCGTTCTCTCGATAGGGGAGGTCCCAGAGGTGGGAACGCACTAGTAAGGTATTTACGGCATATCTCAAAGATATAACGTTAAAGTTTAATATGGGAATGCCCCTTAAATTCTACTACTTAGGCTGTGATGGACATGTAGTCAACTTGAATGAAAATCGAATGAGTTAATAAATGTAACAAAAGAATAATAAAAAATTTGCCTAATTTCAACTGCATCATAAAGCAAAGTACTTTGCCATATCATAGTAACAACATGTATTGCATCAAGCAAACCAGTTCCTAAATTGCCTATTTCAACAAGATAAAGCCTATATTGAAATGATATAATTTTACAATACCGGTTTACATTTTTGCTATAAATGTTCTACAATGTGTGTTGATTTCCCCATAGAATCGTTGTTCCGTGCAGTAAATATGCCCATTAGTGACTTCTATTCCATCGACAAAATGAATTTAACAATCAAAAAAGCAATTTTTCACTTTATAGGGAAGATTCTCACAAAAGGTTTCTGTGGGTTCTGATAAAGTCAAATGAATAGAAAATAAAGGCTAATTATTTAGATATAAAATAAGTTGCACCACTTTTTTTATGAAATG
Source organism: Rhinoderma darwinii (assembly GCF_050947455.1). Classification (NCBI taxonomy): domain Eukaryota; kingdom Metazoa; phylum Chordata; class Amphibia; order Anura; family Rhinodermatidae; genus Rhinoderma; species Rhinoderma darwinii. The sequence goes on along the minus strand of NC_134696.1, from coordinate 30,309,856 downwards.
ACTACATTGATTTTTGGTACGTTTTTAAATGATTGGAGAATTGAAGATAAACTACTGTACATACACCTTCCAAATTATACTTCAGAGACAAGGGTGTGCATACCATAGAGGCAGCTCATGTACCTCTCAGAGATCGTCAAAAGAGGGCCCAGCCCAAGCTGCCCATCAACCTTACCACCGCGAAGGGCACCATCTCTCAACAATCACAGAAATATCTCCAAACAAGTCAGAGGGGTGGGGGGGGGGGGAAGACAGGGGGTCTAGCCACCCAACTCTCCGCAAAGGGATGAAAAGGGCAATAAGCACCAGCTCTACTGTCTCAGATAATGGGTGTGATGGCAGAAACCAGAGCCAGTTGAGAAGGTTTAGAATACGAACTCAGAAAACAATAGAGTTACCTACACAGACCCGATGACTTCATTAGTGGGGCTCTATGGGAATATTGGAAGTCTTATTTTAAGTGCATTTCGTAAAGAGTTGTTTACATGATGCCATTAAAGCGTTAATCTAGTGGGTGCCATGAGCTCTCTCTAAACTGTCCCTGGAATTTGTGGTCCGGGCTGCTGCAAGAATATTGCTACTTCCAACTTAATTGCTAAAAGAACATGAGAAAAGCCAGTAAGCGCTCTCCTCCTGTCTGCATTGCCGGGAGCGCTTCACGACCACAGTTTCAATGGCAGCTCACAGCATCTTCAGGGGTAAAAAAATCTACAGATAGATGAGACTTTTCTCATGCTACATTACATGCCATCCAATACAGCTGGTCAGTAGAAGCACCTACAGGGTGGGGCACTACAGCCAGTGCACATTCCTTTTTTTTTAATCTACTTTTTAAGGCCAAATCCAGTAGTAGATCCAAAAGGAATGAAAAGTATAGAGGAGACTGAGAAGTCTGAGATGTATCTTCTCTTTTGGATCCATTTATAGTTTTGGCTTAATAAACCGAATAAAAACGGGATGTGTGAAACATACCAAAGGGTTATTCAGAAAATCACTTATTTACATCAGTCAGACATATCAGAATATTCTAGTCCTGGAGCCAGGGCCCCCACGCATGGTATGGATAAAAAAAAGCTGACAGATAGAAATGGAGGAATCCATCTCCCAGAACCAACTAATGTAGCCTTTTGACATGTTTGACGTTTTTGATGTCATGTTTTAACATATCGGAAAATCACATTAATGAAGTATATAGGGGACTGGGATCCGCTTGTCAAGCACATCAATGCAGAAACTCAACCAATGTGACTGTGTGACATGTTTGATTGACACATAAACGCATCAGAAGATACTAGTGTGGAAATACTTATTTTCTTGCATTTCCCTTACAAGGCAAGAACGAACTTTGGTGGAAAGCGTTTTTTTTCCTTGGAAGTATCTATATAAAAGATGGTGTTTTCATAACTTTTTGAGGAAGAAGTGTAGGTAGAGCGTTATATAACATATTCAGGCACAAAACACATAATCTTCTATAGTCTGCTTCAGTTAAAGTCGTTTTCCAGCCGATAAAAATTGGTGGCCTACCCTCAGGACAGGCCATCAAAAGCGGATTGGTCGGGGTCCGACTCCCAGGACCCCGCCCATCAGCTAGTTTAAAGGGGCCGCAGTGCTCGTACATGCGCTGCTTCCCCTTCACTTCTTCTTGCTCACTGGGAATCTTCGACACGCATGTAGAGGCGATTCACAGGTATTGCAGCCTTTTCTCTCATTGAAGTGAATACGAGCGCTGCAGCCCCTTCAAAAGAAACTGATTGACGGGGGTTCCGGGAGTCGGACCCTGGCCCATCAGCTATTGATGGCCTATCCTCAGGATAGGCCATCAATTTTTATTGGCTAGAAAATCTCTTTAACGCAAAACAAAACCTAAGTGATCAGCAGATTTAACAAAATATAAAAGTGCAATCTTCCAGATGAGCGAGGAGCAGCTTCCCGGGCTAGCTAGGTATTCTTACTGGATGTCATAAGCAAATTAATAACCTCTAAATTCGAATCCTTCTCAAAGCCCTTTGTAAAAACTGCCTTAGCCCTTTCCCTCCACCATGACGAGTCAGTAAGTAAACTACAGCCGGTTGCTAGATTTATTACACATTATCCAGCATCTGATGTAGAACACAAAGAATATTTAATATGTGGGAATTGTGCTCCAATTAAGATTTACTCTCATTTGCATAATATAAAATTGTGGAAGCTCAGAAAATAGCAACATAGTCTGTTCTATAATCTTGTAAATAGTGACAGCGCCTCAAGAAGGGCACCAGCTGATTTATAATGTGGTAAGATGCACCTGTGGTCCCCCGGCAAACTGTTTATACTAAGCTACATCTACTCGTATTTGGAAAGGGGAAACATATACTATTTTTGGAGAACTTGCAGAATAATTTTTTTCAATCAGCGGCATGCAAATGTATCCCCATTAGTCATTCAAAGTTGTATGATAATTTATGGTAATAAGCCATTTCATTTTTCAGCACTAGAAGCTAACAAAATTAAATCCTCCTGCCAAAATTTTATGCGACTGGCAATGACAGGCAAAGCATTGAATGCATGCAAGATCGGCAACTCTGCAGAATGGGCATGGGATTTTTTTTTTTTTTTACAAAACACTTTATTTTAAGATAATATACACCATAATGCCAAAGCACAACGGTGAATTTATGCTTCGCAATTACTGTACCTCGCATTGCGGAAAAAACAAATGATGGATTGACTTTCACGCATAATACCAGGTGAATGAAACAGCATGTGTGTACACACACACACACACACACACACCCACACACACACACTATTTTGTGTGTCCACCATGGATGAACATTAACAGCGATGCCGTACAATATCGCGATAGCTGTGGCATGTAGCCCTGGATCTCTGGCTTTAAAGTGTAACTAAACTTTGAAAAGCTTTTGACATGTCAGAAGGTTTGATCTATGGAGGTCCGAGCACCGAGACCCCCCATCAATCGCTAAAACGAAGCACCAAAAGCACTCGGGTGAGCCCTGAGCCGCTTAGTTTCTGACCGGCTTTCCTTGAAAAGCCGAGCGGTGTATGAATTCGTAGATTTCCTATTGAGCCTGTACACCGCTCCGAGGAAAGCCAATCAGAACCTAAGCTGCACAGCGCCCACTCGATTGCTTATGCCGCTTCATTTTAGTGATTGGTGGGGGGGGGGGGGGGTCTCAGTGCTCGGACCCCCACCTATCAAAATTTCTGATATGTCACTATGACATGTCAAAAGTATTTACTACGTTTATTTACACTTTAAGTCGTCTTATCGGGCCATTTTGCCATAATTTTCAATGTTTTTTTGCAAATAGTGAAGTAAAATATTTGTTAGTGTAAAATAAAAACTCATCTTTCATAACTGGCACATGTGAATTCAAACTAAATTTATAAAAAAAAAAAAAAAAAAAGGAAGAAGGCCACATGCACACCTGCAGCGTAATACAGTACCAGCAAAGAGATATCAAGTCATCTCATGTACAGGTTGTGTCATTTTTCTGAACGTAAATTGACCTGCAATACAGATTTTAAGATTCACAGCATGTCAATTCATCTTGCATTTTTGCATTTGCAAAAAAAAAAAAACATGCACCAAAATCCGGATTTTTGGCATCAAAGGCTACATTCACAGACGTGGATTATGGGTGATAGTGGTGCAGAAGAAACGCAAAACAACAGCGAAGGGCAGGTGGTTAACGTGGGTTAGGCTATTGCGGTTTGCGTCCTAATTTTAGGAAATTATTTTAAGAAATATTGCTTTCCCAACTCGCTCAAAGATAACATCAGGCTTCTGCTGAGGGTGACATGAAATGTGAAAAAAAATCTAAAAAGCTTCATGTAAACCTGGAGCGGACTTAACAAAAATCATATTTACAAACAAAATATTCCACAAGTTACAATGATATCAATGCTGAATCTCATAACAGATACCACACACTAATATATATATATATATATATATATATATATATATATACTCCTCAGAACCATCGGAGAACAAAAAAACCATCAATCCTGGATTATATTTAGTTACTGTTTAGGTTCCTGGACACAAATGTAAAAGTCTTGCGCTTACCGTCACTGTAAATCCTCTTTTTTACTTTTATCAAACCATTGCACATGGTATATTGGACCATGATTTGCTGTGTGCAGCAGCACAGACACCCAGACCCATTTTCCTTCAATCACCATGTTCTGGCGCAGCTGCTACTGACCTCACAGGAAGTTCAGGTTTGTTAAAGGGATACACATCTGATTTACCTGCTGGGGCCCACTTTTAGAAAGCAGGAAAAATGCCTTATTCACACAATGCAAATATGAAAGCACTTTTTGTTAGCCGAAACCAGGAACTGGTCCAAACAGCGAAGAAATGTAAGTCTTTTCTTTTCCGCTATTTAACATACACTTCTGGTTTTGCCTAAAAAACAGCATGCAAAGCAGCAGTAAAATGCACTGTGTGAACAAGGTCATATATATATATATATATATATATATATATATATATATATATATATGCGCAAGATAATGCTTTTCATATATAAAAAAAAATCTATGGATATTTTCCTTTGACACGTCTGTAATTTTTATATAATCATCTTACTCTGATGTCAGAACCTGAGGACTATAAAGATGAGTGACACGACTTAAACGCTTAGCTCTCCCTGCAGAAGTTCCTTCTGCTGTAAAAATGCGGATTGACTGACGTGTAGTGCTCTATCTTTTTTTAAGAAGAGGTTCTTCAGCAGCGCCAGTCTTTAGTACCATCTTGCAAGTACGTCCTTCAAAACCCGGTTCCCAAGGCAGCGGTTTCAGGATCAGAATACAACCTGCTGTAAAGTCCAGCATGATGGCAGTGGGATGGACAATCAGCTTTGATTTACTAGTTACATGCATGTTTGGCACTGCTGGAAATGTACGTAGGGGTGTGGACACAGACAGCTGAGGGCCCCCGAGCAAGAACAGCATATGGGCCCCCGAGCAAGAACAGCATATGGGCCCCGTGCTCTTGATAAAGCTCCCCCTTTTAAGTCTGTCTATGCAATACACAATCCAGCGTCCCCTTACATGCAATCTAATAGACAGTAGGAAGTTACTTTTAGGGTGGCAGTGGCCCCCCATACCTACTGGGCCCCGGTCCAAGTGCACAGGTTGCACATATAGTATGTCCGCCCCTGCATGTACACTATGTCTGTACATGTAAAGTCCATATATATATATATATATATGTATGTACAGAGGAAAAACTTGAAGCTCCAGGGCCCCATCTGTAACAAGGCCCCCTACCTACCGTGTGCCATTTATAATACGGGCGTCTTCTTAAGCTGCAGATAGGCGTTCGGGCCCCTTAGGATCTAGGGTCCGGGTGCAACTGATACCTCTGCACCCCCTATAGCTACACCTGTGTATGTACAGTTGTGTCATACAGCATTACAAGCCACTTACACACAGCACCTAATTGGCTGTAAATTGTGCCCCCTCCCTCAATGGTGCCCTTGGCAGCCACCTACTCTGCCTACTCCTTGTCCTGACGTTGTTTACAACTACCTACTTCCCATGATTATATAGTATTATAAATATGAATCCTGCACTACCATAAGCAAACAGTTGTACTAACTTCAAATGCAACCAAAGAAGAAAAAAAAGGAAAGAAAACAATAAAAATGTTATCGCCAAGCTCCGTGAATGAGTCATAATGGGGATTGTAGGTCCATTTAAATGATGCAGTAAGAATTGGCTCAACAGCAAAGCGTCCTAGGAAATTATGTAAAACTGTCGTCAGCTCGATATATTGTGATAGTTTTAATCTCATGGGCCTGACGTTCGCACAGTTGCTTCTCTTTGCCTGTAAATACTTGGATATCAGTGCCACAGGGGAAGTAAAGAGTTGTACGATCATATCAATGACCTCATATACGTATACATTTATTTCCCATTCACATTTAAACCCATTTGAGAAAAGCTTTTTCCACTTAGTAATCAGTTTCTGCTATAGAGAAAAAAAAAATTTGAAAAATTAATTCACCTCCCCTGGGCACCGAGAGCGGATCAACTATTCATTGTCATTGAAATTCTTATTTTTTCACTTACTCGTATTTTAGCGTTGGAGTCATGCGGTTGTATAACACCTAATAAGCAGCACTGTATGGAGTGAATACCATAGACCGCACATTGCCTTTGTCCATGTATAGAGAATGTAATTTATGTAAACCAGTTCTCTTGGGCCAAGCTACCGATTCCTCCTAAGAATAATAAAGAAAACCGTCTAAAAGGCGAAGAGATAAGCGTACCAAATTACAAATGCCCATAAGAGCTTGATATTAATGTAGAGTTATGTAGAAACAGGAAGATCTAGTTCAATACCTTGAACATTCTGTTAAACTTATGTTGTCTAGGGGTAAGTAGAGACCTGGGTGGCCAGATGGCTAATGAAATAAATTTAGAGGGGTTTTACCGTCATAATAAGTAATGGTATATTGCTTAGGGCAGAGGGACTAAGGGTATGTTCACACGCAGTGACCAGAAACGTCTGAAAATACGGAGCTGTTTTCAGGCGAAAACAGCTCCTGATTTTCAGACGTTTTTGTAGCAACTCGCGTTTTTCGTAGCGTTTTTTACGGCCGTTTTTGCAGCTGTTTTTCAATGCAGTCAATTAAAAAAGCCTCCAAAAACGTCCCAAGAAGTGTCTTGCACTACTTTTGACGAGCCGTCATTTTACGCACCGTATTTTGACAGCGACGCGTAAAATAAAAGCTTGTGGAAATAGAACATCGTAATTCCCATTGAAACCAATGGGCAGATGTTTGTAGGCGTATTAGGGGCGGTTTTTTCAGCGTAATTAGAGGCGTAAAACGCCCAAATTACGTCTGAAACCACTGCGTGTCAACATACCCTTAGGGTATGTTCACACACACTATTTACTGACGTAATTCGGGCGTTTTTGCCCCGAATTACGTCCGAAATAGCGGCTCAATAGCGTCGGCACACATCTGCCCATTCATTAGAATGGGTCTTACGATGTTCTGTGCACTCGGTCATTTTTTTTACGACCCGCTGTCAAAAGGCGGGGCGTAAAAAAGACGCCCGCGTCAAAGAAGTGCCTGTCACTTCTTCAGACGTAAATGGAGCAGTTTTCCATGGACTCCATGGAAAAACAGCTCCATTTAACGTCCGTAATGGACGCAGCAAAAAGCGCCTCAACATGCCATTACGGCTGAAATTACAGAGCTGTTTTCTCCTGAAAACAACACCGTAATTTCAGCCGTTACGGACGCTGCCGTGTGAACATACCCTTAGGGTGGCTGCCATACCCTTAGGTGAGGGAGGGGGCACAATATATACTTGCCACCCTTAGGGTATGGTATGTGCACACACAAACTCAAAAACATCTGAAAATACGGAGCTCCTGATTTTCAGACGTTTCTTATTCAAAGTCGCGTTTTTCACTGCGTGTTTAACGCCTCTTTTTGGAGCTGCTTTTCTATGGAGTCTATGAAAAACGCCTCCAAAAACGACTGAAGAAGTGACATGCCCTTCTTTTTACGGCCGTTTTTTTTTACGCGGCCGTTTTGAAAACGGAACAGAATGCAGTTTTTCCCATTTAAATCAATGGGCAGATGTTTGGAGGCCCGAAAAACGTCTGAAAACACTCCGTTTGAACATACCCGAACAACTGAATTGTATACACTTTTCTATTACGCCCGACAATCCAGAATATTTGATAATACGGCAACTATCCGGTTCTATTGATGACAAATAAAAGAAATTCTGCTGTACGATCTCTTATAACATAATATAACAAAAAATGGAAAAGAATATTATATAAATCCCCAGTTAAGTGTAGCATAAAGATGGAAAATGACAACAGGAATATCGGACTTCCCTTTGTATTGTTTCCAGATCACTTCTCGCAGTACGCTAGAATTATGTGTTGCTACGTTGTACAGGTGCGCACATCTATATTTATCAGTGGAAGACGTTAATTTGTTGTAGCTCAAAGAGGGAACTTCACTGGAGTTGGCCTGATTTACCTTGGCACTGCCTAGGCCGTCATGGCAACCCTACCAACTTGTGTGCATTAATAGATCTCCTTCTGTACACATTGAGAGAAATAAAATGAACTTTATCACTAGGGTCTGGCACCACCACCAGCCATGAATTAACAGTATAGTATAATACCAATGGATGACCCATGTTAATGCCCCTCTAATAGAAAAAAGGGCAACTCCTGGAGAACCTCACTCTTAGGCCTTATTCACATGGATGTGTCTGTTTTGCGCGCGCACAAAAGGTCCGTGTGTCATCACCATATGATGCGCGGCTGCGTGATTTTCGCGCAGCCGGCATCATTATGACACTCTGTTTTTATGTTTACAAACAGAAAAGCACGTGGTGCTTTTCTGTTTTCATTCATTCATTTTACTACTGTTGCGCGAATCACACGCGGCACCCGGAAGTGCTTCCGTGTGCCGAGCGCGATTTGGACGCACCCATTGACTTCAATGGCTGTGTGCTGCGTGAAACACGGCCAAATATAGGACATGCGTGAGTTTTACGCAGCGGACACACGCTGCGTGAAATTCACTGACTTTCTGAACGGCACCATTCACTAACATAGGTCCGTGCGACGCGCGTGCTTTCCATAACATTAGCATCTATGCACGAATACAGCATATGAGCCTATTATATTATTTTCATAATTCTATTTTTATGTTCCCAAATCAGGACCTTTTCACCTACATAACTATATCACAGAATTATGCCTCATGCCCACGACCGTGCATTTGCGTCCGCGAATTGTCTGCATTTTTGCTGATAAATTGCGGACCCGTTAATTTCTATGGCCCCATGCACACAGGAGTGGTTCTTCACGGCTCAGTGCTGGGGCTGCGAATCCGGACAGCGAAATTAGGACAAGTCATTTTACCATTTGGATTTGCGGGTTCAAACTACTGGTGAAATAATTTTTTGGGTGGAACGCAACGGAACAGTGGTTTTGCGGCCTACATAACCACTACGGTCGTGTGCAGGGGACTTTACCTAAATGATCATTCTCTGCAAAACATATACAATGTTATGCCTGTGCAGGACCTGAAGGGGCGTTACATGGAACGGAGATTCAAAGAATACCAAAGAGAGACTCCCGGTGTCATGCAGCGCCCCCTCAGGCCCTGCACAAGGCATTAAACAGTAGGTTAGCCTACAATAATTTTTTAATGGTCTTTTTATTTTTTTTAATGACCCTGCGCCAGTTCTAGTGCAGAGCAGGCAGCAGCGCAGCACAGTTATCTCAGACAGTGCTGCGGCCCGCTACCCCCTCAAGTTTGGTTCCCAGCAAGGGCTCCTTTTCTTGGTGCCAGGAGGAGGATGAAGAAGTCTGCACCTACTGAGTAATGGAGGGAAACATGGGCAATAAGGGAACTGTGCGTTGTAGACATTTCCAGTAAGTTACGTCATAATGCAGAAGCGCCCACGCACGATGCAGAAACTACATTTTTAAGGGGTTTTCCAGAGAGAGAAAATTAATGGTCTATCATCCGGCTAGGCCATCGATATCTATTCAGTAGGAGTCCGACTCTCGCCAACCCTGCCGATCAGCTGTTTTGAATTGTAGTACAATAATCCAGACTAAATCCAAACCACTTGTTTACGGTTTATGGAGGAAAAGGCCTTAAAACAGCCTTTATCTATAGATTGTCTGAATGGAAATCCAATACAAGATTTGCTCTAACTTATAAAAGGATGGGATTAAAATAATATAAATATATATAATTGTCAAAAATGGAACACATGGTAAAAAGATGTGTTGTCGCAGGAGAACCTCCTTGCCGGGAGCGTTTGTTGACTCCGCTTGTTCCAGTGCTCGTTCCTAGAAGGCAGATAACCAGCATGGACTATTTGTGAATTTATCCACTACGCCATCATGTGACTCAGAAATGAATCCCCAGCTCGATGTATTCAGAGATGTCCTTTATTTTATAAACTATCATTAGCTATTGACTTGTACACAAACCTTCACGGGCTAGAATTAGATCAAAGAGCCAGGACTGTGACCATCCCGGTGGAATCAGCGGCGTCCGAGCCAGTAAAGAAATAAATTGCTGGAAATATCACGCATGCACAGATACGTCCTCTATAACATTAATCTTTTCATAGATTGCGCTGACGGATGTTCTATCCACTATTTATTATTTGGAACTAATGAATGATGTAACTTTTCTTCCTCTTGCCTTATGATTCAATGTAATTTATCATGAGGGAGATATGTAATCTAGGTAAGGAGGATGTAGAAATAGTATTTTAGTAGTCAGGTAGTCATAGATTTACAATACACATTAAATATGAAGATTGTAAAGCTATAGAGATAGCTAGATAAATAATAGACAGTTGTGTAAACTGATAAATAGATAAGAGAAATATTTAAAGCGTATCATTAACTTGTCAGAGTCTAAATAGATCAATTCAACCATGGACGTGATAGTTTATTTCATCTATGCTTCTAGCACAAATGAACAATGACATCTGAAGTTAGGTTGACAGATGACACTTTGATTTCCTCCTATTACACATAATGGGAAGCAGTGGTCGGAAGCATTCCCCGGGGACTCTCCTGGTGAAAGCAAGTGAATCTAGTGAATGCAGGCAGACCTATATGATGTCGCTTACATGCGCCTGTTCACACACTCCTTATAGCTACACGTATAGGTTGCAGTTTATGAAAACCAAAATCAGAACTTGATAAACCACGGGAGGTCCGAGTGTTGTCCCCTATTACACTCCTCTGAAAGTGGCTTTAAGAAGAGTGTGGGAGAATGCTTCTCTAATTGAAATTATTAATTTTACTTTGTAACTTTGCAAATAGCCTTGATCAAACGATCAAACAAAGAACAATTCTGGTGTTTTGGGTCTCCAGCTCCCATGCAGCCTTATGTGTCTCCATGGTTAAAGACTACAATCCCTGTGTGTAATCTGATCCTGCAATGATGTTTTACTCCACTCCCTCTGCCTCCTCTTCCATAGTCTGTAGGTTAGTAAGGCCAGATTCACACAGACACGGGGAAACTCGGACTTGAAAAAGGTGACGTTTTTTACATCCGAGGTGCTCCCGTGCAGGCTCCGTTTTCACGGATCCCCATAGACTTGAGTCTATGGAGGGATCCTTGAAAACGGAACAAAATAGGACATGTATTTTTTAACAGACCCTTCACACAGTCCACTGAAACAACGGCCGTGTGAACGGCCCCATTGAAATACATAGGTCCGTGTGACGGCCGTCGTTTTAACGGCCGTCACACGAACCTATTCTACGTTCGTCTGAATAAATCTTAAGAGGAGGAGGCAAATGGGAGGGACAAACACATGATTACAGGATTTGTTTTGGTTTGTAGTCTGTAACTATGGAGACACATAGACTTGTATAGGAGCTATAGACACAAAACGGTAAAAAGAAAATTTTTTATATAAAAAATATTTACAAAGTTTCTTTGTTTGATGTCCTACCTGGTGCAAAAAGATCACCCATGTACAAGACATCCACAGCGCTCACTCTTGTGATGGGTCAACTGCTGCATGCGCTACTTACCCACCGAGGAATAACACACAGTGGATGTCTAGTCCATGGAAATTAATTTCCCCCAGTATGTCACTTTCCTGCTTTCATATAGCACCCCCTGTATTCTTCCATACTACATGCACACTGAATAATGACCACCCATATAATTACAATCTTTTTTCAGATCTTGTCCATCACGGGTCTTACCTATTGTACAAGTTAAACATTATTATAATCTTCACCATGAAGTCTGTGAACAACTGGATTAAAGTATAACTCAAATTCATCACCTCATACAACACATGTCCCTGAGGTTTATCCCTGGCATTTCATCGAAACCTCAGACCTTTAGGAGAAATGAAATTAGAACAGAGGTATCATTTAAAGGGCAGATCCAATGTCCTATTCCTAAAACTTCTCAACTAAAAATTGGACCTGCACTACATTTTTAAGATTGGAAAGTATACAGATTTTTTTTTTTTACACGTTCATGAAATGTTAGGCCCCATACACACAGGACAGCCGTGCGCGCGTAGGCTGCATGAAGGCACAAGGTGCCTCTGTGGATTCATATTACGGAGACGGAGACATTTTTCGTCTCTCTATATGGTCCGGTAATATTACAGTGCAACACTTCTATGGGGATATGTGATACTTCTAGGGTCATCTGATGGAGCATGGCACAATATTGTATGAAATTAGATGCAAATGGAGGTACAATAGGGCCATCCAATACAGTATTACAATTCGGGGTCTACTTCATATCAAGCCACAATACGCTTGTGTGTATGAGGCTTTATACCGTATACGAGTGCAGGGAAAATCACGGCATGATCCAATAAAAGCTGTTTTACGTGTTCACACGACCTAATTTCAGCCGTTTTTCGGGCCGTAAACGGCTCAACGCCTCCAAACATCTGCCCATTGATTACAATGGGAAAAACGGCGTTCCGTTCCAACGGAGCGTTTTTTTACGCGGCCGTTTCAAAAAACGGCCCGTAAAAAAACACCTTGTAAAAAGAAGAGCATGTCACTTCTTGAGTCAAAAACGGCTGTAAAAAAACGCAGCAGAAAACTGCTGAAAATCAGATGCTGTTTTCCCTTGAAAACACCTCCCTATTTTATAGCCGTTTTTTGTTAAGCACGTGAACATACCCATAGGGTGCAGTCACATGCGACAGATTTTGGTGTAGAAATTTCTGCGACTGATCAGTTCCATTCATCTGCAGCAGGTGTGTGTATTTCTGCATGCCACATTCAGATGAATAGAGATTATTTTCAGTCACAGAAATTTCTGCAGCAAAATTTGCTGCATGTGACTGCACCCTAAGGCCTTGTTCACACAGTGTAGCTTTGCTTTCTATTTTGCATTTATTTTTTAAGCCAGAACAAAAAAACTGCCTTAGATCCCTAGCCTAAAATCTATTTTATCTATGTTTGGTCTGCACATGAATAGAATCTATAAGATTATGTACTTTTCTGTTTTATACTGGGGAGAGGCTGACTGTAGTGTTCTTCAACAGGATTACAGGATAGGAAGTCCAGAAAAATGTCTGCCTCAATGGTCCCAACTTTATCTCACATATCTCTAGTACCATTAACCCCTAGAAATATTCACATACTTAGGGCAGATACAGACGGACGTTGCGTTTTTGCGCGCGCAAACAACGCGGCGTTTTGCGCGCGCAAAAACCATTTGACAGCTGCGTGTGTCATCCGTGTATGAGGCGCGGCTGCGTGATTTTCGCGCAGCCGCCATCATAGAGATGAGGCTAGTCGACGCCCGTCACTGTCCAAGGTGCTGAAAGAGCTAACTCTTTCAGCACCCTCGACAGTGAATGCCGAACACAATATCGAAAAACCTGTTGAAAAAAAAGAAAAAGTTCGTACTTACCGAGAACTTCCCGGCCGTTGCCTTGGTGACGCGTCCTTGGTGACGCGCCTCTCGACATCGGGCCCCACCTCCCTGGATGACGGGCCAGTCCATGTGACCGCTGCAGCCTGTGCTTGGCCTGTGATTGGCTGGAGCTGTCACTTGGACTGAATTGTCATCCCGGGAGGTCAGACTGGAGGAAGAAGCCGGGAGTTATCGGTAAGTCAGAACTTCGTTTTTTTTTTTTCTACAGGTTTATATTGGGATCGGAAGTCACTGTCCATGGTGCTGAAACAGTTAAACTCTTTCAGCACCATGGACAGTGACTATCTCCTGACATCGCGTACCGATAATTTTTTTGCCGGGTTCGGCCAAAATGAGTTCGGCCGAACCCGGTGAAGTTCGGTTCGCTTGTCCGGCTTCGCTCATCGCAAAGACACTCCGTTTGGATGTTCGGAAACAGAAAAGCACGTGGTGCTTTTCTGTTTACATTCATCCTTTTGACAGCTGGTGCGCTGTTTCAGTCGGTTCGCACGGAAGTGCTTCCGTGCAACCTGCGTGGTTTTCACGCACCCATTGACTTCAATGGGTGCGTGATGCGCGAAATACGCAGAGTTATTGAACCTGTCGCGCTTTTTGTGCAGCAGACAAACGCTACGCAAAAAGCACGGACTGTCTGTACTGCCCCATAGACTTGTATTGGTCCATGCGTGCCGCGTGAAAACCACGCGGCCCGCACGGACCGAATACACGCTCGTGTGAATCCCCCCTTATGTGTAAAGGCCTTTTTACACTTGCCGGAAGCCCCTGACATCACTGTCCATATACGGCTATATGGAACTGGGAGGTGGGGGCTGCGTGGCACTAACAGGAAGGGGTGGGGCTGTGTGGCACTTCCTGGGCGGGGGGGGGGGCTGTGTGGCACTACCTGGGAGGGGGGCTGTGTGGCACTATCTACGGAGGGCACCAAATTTATGGGGGTGCACCCTGGGGGCTTAACTTCTATATGGGGGCATAAACTGGGCCGAATATCTATATGGGGGCACAAAGTGACGTTTTCTGCCATTTTACTGCCGCCGTTAATTCCCCCGCCAAGGGGCCTACTAAGTCTGTGTCGCCCAAGGGCCCACATAAAACAGAGATCTTTCTAGATTTTCTATCAGCAGTCTCATTGAACAACAACTACCATCGCCTAGAATGGCTGATAACAGTGAACGATCTCTTACTTTCAACTGCACAGCAAATGTAGATATGATCGTGTTCCTTTTATCACGTTTTACATTTTGTGTATTAGAATCCAAGGTCAGTGTATAATATTGTGTCCTTCCAAACTGTCACAAACATATTATTCCATCTTCCTTCATGATTCACTGTTTATAAGTCCCTGTTTACCCTGTCCTCATTTTCAGGAGCATAGAAAACGTGACGCCGTATGTCAGTGTCTAGATCAGTGTCTGGCTTACATTAGTCAGTAATAAGCCATTCCACAAAATTGTTATGGGTGTATTTCAAAGTCACTTACATAGGACAGAATATGCATAAACAGTAATGTTTAGTATTCTTCACTGGTTCTACTGAAATCATGGTAAATTAAAGCTGTGTTCACACTTTGCATTTTTATGCAGCAGGGCATGGATCCACAAAAAGTGAAGTGTAAAGCTTTTAATTATACTTCTCCCTATAGACGAATATTATTGTCATGCAGGAGTACAGAGGCAAAAAGACCCCATAGTATAAATTTAAGTGTCTCCCAGAGACCCAGAGGGCTAAGTGACCCTTTTGCAATCATTACAGCTGCCATACACTTAGTTTGGATAAATAAATCACTTTTAAGAACTACTTATAACTTTTCTGTTGGCAGTCCCTGCACTTAAAGTCTAACGGTATGTTCACACGACGACGCCAAATACGTCTGGAATTACGGAGCTGTTTTCAGGAGAAAACAGCTCCTGAATGTCATAAGTTTTTACAAGTGCATGCGTTTTTCGCGGCGTCTTTTACGGACATAATTGTAGCTGGTTTTCATTGGAGTCAATGAAAAACTGCTCCAATTACGTCCCAAGAAGTGTCCTGCACTTCTTTGACGCGGCCGTAATTTTGACAGTGACGCGAAAAATGACAGCTCGTCTGCACAGAACATCGTAAGACCCATTACAAGCATGGGCAGATGTTTGCCAACGTATTGGAGCCGTCTTTTCAGGCGTAATTCGGGGCGTAAAACGCCTCCATTTACGTCTGAAAAGAACATGTGAACATACCCTAAGTAGGACTTGCCATAGGACTCTTTTAGCCATGGGACCTCGGGCACTGCCTTAATGCAGGAATGGTCATTCCAGCCCTCATGGTGATCACCTACTCCATGTTATTTAATAAGGGGTTTTTGAGAAGTGTTCTAGAAGAGTCTTCTAGGAGGTGTATGGGTAAGGCTGGTATATGTCCAGGAGATGACTATAGTATTGGTCAGACTATAGTTAGGATTTATGTCACTACAGAAGCAATATATTCAAAAGTTTTCTATTGCTGATGAAGAGAAGTGGTGACTGAATTGGTGGACTGGGGGTTTGATATTTATGCAAAGCCTCAAAGACCAGAAACTGCCGAGGACCACAGACTAAAATTCTGCCCCATGTCATCAGTACAGTGGATTACTTGTGAATCCGGCTTTAGGGTAGATTACTGTCTACTGTTTTTATTTTATCATTCACCTGGTCAATCGGTTGAATGTCATGAATAGTAGCGTCACTGCTCCTGTGTAATGCCAATACTACATGGTGACCAGTGGCGTAACTACCGCTATAGCAGCCGTAGCGGCTGCTACGGGGCCCGCGGCATGAGGGGGCCCGTGTCACCCGCCTGCACGGGCCCCCACCATGGCCGGAGGCTCCGCTAGCAGCCGCTATGGCTGCTACAGCGCGACGCCACTGAACACTACGGCAGAGCAGGGAGGTATCTCCCCGCTCTGCCATTAAACAAAAGACATGTATCCCCTCTCCACAGGATCTCCACAGGATAGGGGATACATGTGTGATCGCTGGCATTGATAGGGAGAACGGGGGACTGAAAGTCCCCTGAAGTTCTCCATCACAAACCTCGGACTTCCGGGGTCTGTGTCGGCAGCTCCGTAGAAATTAATGGAGCGCCGGTCGTGCTTGTGCGCATGCGTGACCAGCGCTCCTTTCATTTTTATTGAGATGCGCAAAGGTTAGTCATGGAGAACTTGGGGGACTTTTAGTCCCCCGTTCTCCTTATCGCTGCCAGCGATCACACATGTGTCCCCTATCCTGTGGATAGGGGATACATGTCTTTTGTCTTTTCACACTGTAGGTCGCATTTTTTTGGGGGGTTGGGGACGCTGTATGGCGTTCCCTACAGGGGGGGCTGTATAGCGTTCCCTACAGGGGGGGCTGTATGGCGTTCCCTACAGGGGGGGCTCTATGGCATTCCCTACATGGGGGTGCTGTAAGGCGTTCCCTACAGGGGGGGCTGTATGGCGTTCACTACAGGGGGGCTGTATGGCGTTCCCTACAGGGGGGGCTGTATGGCATTCCCTACAGACCTCCCCCTGTAGGGAATGCCATACAGTCCCCCTGTAGGGAACGCCATACAGTCCCCCCTGTAGATAACGCCATACAGTCCCCCCTGTAGATAACGCCATACAGTCCGCCCTGTAGGTAACGCCATACAGTCCTCCCTGTAGATAACGCCGTACAGTCCCCCCTGTAGATAACGCCATACAGTCCCCCCTGTAGATAACGCCATACAGTCCCCCCTGTAGATAACGCCATACAGTCCCCCCTGTAGATAGCGCCATACAGCCCCCCCTGTAGATAGCGCCATACAGCCCCCCTGTAGATAGCGCCATACAGCCCCCCTGTAGATAGCGCCATACAGCCCCCTCTGTAGATAGCGCCATACAGCCCCCTCTGTAGATAGCGCCATACAGCCCCCTCTGTAGATAGCGCCATACAGCCCCCTCTGTAGATAGCGCATACAGCCCCCTCTGTAGATAGCGCCATACAGCCCCCTCTGTAGATAGCGCCATACAGCCCCCTCTGTAGATAGCGCCATACAGCCCCCTCTGTAGATAGCGCCATACAGCCCCCTCTGTAGATAGCGCCATACAGCCCCCTCTGTAGATAGCGCCATACAGCCCCCTCTGTAGATAGCGCCATACAGCCCCCTCTGTAGATAGCGCCATACAGCCCCCTCTGTAGATAGCGCCATACAGCCCCCTCTGTAGATAGCGCCATACAGCCCCCTCTGTAGATAGCGCCATACAGCCCCCTCTGTAGATAGCGCCATACAGCCCCCTCTGTAGATAGCGCCATACAGCCCCCTCTGTAGATAGCGCCATACAGCCCCCTCTGTAGATAGCGCCATACAGCCCCCTCTGTAGATAGCGCCATACAGCCCCCTCTGTAGATAGCGCCATACAGCCCCCTCTGTAGATAGCGCCATACAGCCCCCTCTGTAGATAGCGCCATACAGCCCCCTCTGTAGATAGCGCCATACAGCCCCCTCTGTAGATAGCGCCATACAGCCCCCTCTGTAGATAGCGCCATACAGCCCCCTCTGTAGATAGCGCCATACAGCCCCCTCTGTAGATAGCGCCATACAGCCCCCTCTGTAGATAGCGCCATACAGCCCCCTCTGTAGATAGCGCCATACAGCCCCCTCTGTAGATAGCGCCATACAGCCCCCTCTGTAGATAGCGCCATACAGCCCCCTCTGTAGATAGCGCCATACAGCCCCCTCTGTAGATAGCGCCATACAGCCCCCTCTGTAGATAGCGCCATACAGCCCCCTCTGTAGATAGCGCCATACAGCCCCCTCTGTAGATAGCGCCATACAGCCCCCTCTGTAGATAGCGCCATACAGCCCCCTCTGTAGATAGCGCCATACAGCCCCCTCTGTAGATGGCGCCATACAGCCCCCTCT